>NC_142812.1:10237517-10260985 GCF_049724085.1 Artemia sp. Qi Xiang Cuo | reverse complement strand
GCCGAATCGGAAACAACAGGATCCAGCAGTCGAGACGCTCCGCGACAGCAAACTAACAGAGGGGCACGAGGTTGTTCCAACTGTAGAAAGTTTGGTCACAAACTAGTTGACTGTAGGGAACCAAGGCGGCGAGATAACTTGTTGTCTCTGAGTCAAAGTCCGGAAGAAAGAATCAAGGCGGGATTTCGTGTCAGTGGTATGATAGACGGGAAACCAGCAGAGCTCCTTATTGACAGAATAGCATCCATTACTATCGCCCATAAGAGGTATGTTGGAAGCCTGGGTGAACAAACATCTTCCACCATGGAGATAGGTTGTATCCACGGTGATTGTAAGCAATACCCTGTATAGAAGGCTTATGTAGAGATAGGATATGGCAATTAAACCTTCCAATGCAATGTAAAAGTTTACAGTTTCTGATGATTTACCCGTAGACGCTATCATCGGAATATCGTTGCCAGGATTTCTAAAACTTTGTGGCCAAAATTCAGAGACAGACAGACGTGCTGTCTCTATCCTTCTGTCAACTAGAGCAAAACGACTACGCTGGATCGGAAGCTGAGACCCGCGCCCCAGCAATAAATCTTCCAGAAAATGAGGTTTCGCAGATTATGGTAAAGTCGAAGAATGGTAATACTAACTTGAGGCTCAGAAAGAGTCAAAGATGCCGACGAAAGGAGAAAGCAGAGCAGAGATGAAAAAACTTTTAAGAAACACCTTCAGAAACTGATCCAGAACAGCTAACTTCCCAAGTAATTGGCTGACCTTCAACAACAAGATTCTACACTAAGAAAGTGTTTCGCTTTGGCTAGTTTAGGCCAAGGTTTCAAACTCATCAATGGCCTGCTCTACAAGAAGATCGAGACCAGGTTGTATAATGAAGAGATTACACACCTGGTAGTTCCCAAGCCGTTTAGGTCGTTTGTGCTGAGAGACGCCCATGATTCCCCAATGAGTGGCCACACTGGAGTTGCATACACTCTGGATTGGATCATACATAGGTTCTTCTGGCCTGGGGTACGTCAAGATATCAAATGGTTTGTTAGTGCTTGTGAACCCTGCCAGCTAGTTGCACGGATGAAGCCAATAGAACGGGCAGCAGATATTGTGGGACCATTGGTACCGTCTTGGAATAGGCATCGATTTCTCTTGGCGAATTTTCGAATTCACCAAGATTCGAATTTTGTCGCTAAGAGCTTACTTGAGGTGTAACAAATTCACGGAAAAAAAACCTATGATCTTCATCCTTTCATCCGCAAACAGATAGCCTGGTTGACAAATTAAACGGGACGCTTGTTCGTCTTTTAAAGAAGTTCGTCAGGGATAGCCCAAGAGACTGGAATTACTTTATACCCCGCGTTGTGTTCGCTTATCGAGACACTCCTCAAGCCTCGACCAAGTTTAGTCCTTTGGCTTCCTTATGGGCGAAGGCCAAGAGGACCATTGGATGTCATCAAGGAGCAATAGCAAGACGCTGGATACTCTACTGTTAGACCCGCAGGTGAGCTCTTGTCCGTGCGAGCTACACTACGTCAGATCCTAGAGGACGCTCATAAAAATCTTCGGGAAGCGTCCAAAATGCAGAAAACCCAATACAACAATAAGGCCAAGCCACGAGATCTGCAAGTGGACGACGATGTCTTTGTCCTTCTGCCGACTGGAAATCATAAATTAGAAACCAGATGACAAGGACCCTTCAGTATATCTCGGAAAGTCTTTTCTCACGAAGCTCCGACTAGTTTAGTATTTATGAATTTATAATTTGGAATGAATTCCCAAATTAAAAATGAATAATATCCATGCATATGGTTGACAAGACAGATAGTTCTGATAATCAGGATGACATCCAGATTGTGATAGATTCACTAAGTCATCTTACGGAAAAGATAAAGAAAGGACTTTTGGGGATACTAATGGGATTTACAAAGTTCTTCTCCAAAATTTTCGGAAGAACATCAGTGGTGAGACACCACATTGATACAGGTAATGCCAATCCTGTGCGTCAAAAACCCTACAGGGTACCACAGAGCTAACAACAAGCCATTGAAGAAGAAGTCAAGTGAATGCTGTATTTGGGGATCATAGAGCCGTCTTCAAGTTCCTGGTGTTCTCCGGTAGTCGTGGTTGCCAATCCAGATGGAAGCATTCGTTTCTATTTGGACTTCCGAAGTTCAAATCGTGTATACAAGTTTGATGGCTATCCCCTTCCCCGTATAGATGAATTTCTGGAGGAAGTAGGTAACAAAAACGTCTTCCGTGTTTTATATCTTACCAAAGGCTACTGGCAAGTAGAAATTACGCCAGACAACATGGAAAATGTGGCCTTCTAAACAAAGTCTGGATTCTACGAGTTCAGAGTCCTTGCTTTTGGT
The DNA here is from genome assembly GCF_049724085.1 of Artemia sp. Qi Xiang Cuo. NCBI lineage: Eukaryota > Metazoa > Arthropoda > Branchiopoda > Anostraca > Artemiidae > Artemia > Artemia sp. Qi Xiang Cuo. The sequence goes on along the minus strand of NC_142812.1, from coordinate 10,258,613 downwards.
GTTCGCGGGGTACCCGCAACCTTCCAGCGTGCCATGGATAAGATTTTGAGTTGATGCCGTGGCTTTGCATGGGCGTACCTTGACGATCTTGTAATATTCTCTGGTAGTTGGGAAGATCAGGAGCAATATTTAAAGGAGGTTTTGGGAGTGATAGTAGCTGCTGGTCTTCACATTCACCCTGACAAATGCAAGTTCAGGCTGGACGAGGTTCAGTATTTGGGCCACAAAGAGCGAAATGTAAAATCAAACCGCTTGAAAGCAAGGTTGAGGCTGTGAAGAACTTCCAGAACTCACCACCAAAAATGAAGTGAGGTCATTCCTTGGCATCGCTGCACAATACCATCGCTGCGTATTCAAGGCCTTGAAGACTGCACTCCCTACAGCCCCTGTCTTGAGCAGTGCAGACTTTGCCAAAGAGTTCATGCTTCAAACAGATGCTTCAAACATAGGGATTGGAATAGTCCTGACCCAACGCAACGGTCAGGAGCATCCCATCGCATATAAAAGTAGGAAGCTATCGCAATCGGAACAGCGCTATTCGAAAGTCGAGCGTGTGGATTTGGCGTTAAAGTCGATCGTGGAAAGTTTTTAGTATTGTCTCGAAGGTCGGAAGTTAACCGTCGAAACTGATCATAACCCACTTCGCTTGTTGAATGTGGCTTGGAGAAATAACGCTCGTTTGACACGATGGTCCCTGATGCTCAAAGAGTACCACTCTGATATTCATAGTCGGAGTGGGCTAGATAACGGGAATGCTGATGCATTGTCCCGTCTGTTGTAAATAGAAAAAATCAATGTTTGTTTTGTATTTTTATAGATGAGTACCAAGTCCTTGCCCGTATTCCTGAAGAAGGTCCTCAAAAGAAAAGGAAAGACCAATCCATTCCAAGACTTCAAGAAAAGTCAGCAGAAGGACATTGAACTCGCCCGTTTTTTCAACTTACAAGTCACTAACCAATCAGATGAAAAGGATATCCATTTTGAGCTTCTGGACGGTCTTTTATATCAGCGTACCAGAAGGACGGATGGTTCAACTTATTTCCGACTGATGATACTAGAGGACTACCCTAGTCGGCTAATTCTGCAATCTCATAGCTCGCCTCGAACTTCCCCAAAGTTGGTTCATCGAGGCTGTAACGCAACAGCGAAGATTTTGCTTACTTTTGTTTCTGGCCCGACATCTACAATCAAATCAAGAGTAAGATGGAATCGTGTTCATGCCGAGGAAGCGAAGCATTTGTACCTACCATACTTTTGAAAATCAAAAGTATGGACTAGATAAATCGTTGGAAGAAAAAGAAGTTTTTTTCCCACCACCTGAACAATTAAAAGAAACAAAAGTTTCGGTGATATGTCTTTCATAATGACTATAACCCAGACAAGACAAAAGAAAAAGTTTTTGTCGCCACAACTCCTGAGCAATTGTCAGAAACAAAGGTGGTCGTCAATGCTCTCCATATCCTTGTAAAATCAAAAACCTGGACTTAGATAAATCGTTGGAAGAAAAAGGAAGTTTTTGTCCAACCAACCTGAACAATTAAAAGAAACGAAGGCTCGGCGATATGTCTTTCATAATGACAAAAGACAAGCCGAGGCAAAAGTCAAAGGTCCAATAAAAAATATGTAATTTTACAAAGGCACCACTTTTAATTTAAGATCCATTTGGACGTCATGACATCAAGAAAAGGCTCAAATTGTCTGCGTTTAGAAGACAAGCGACAGTGAGAATCTACAAGAGTGAAATTTAAAGAATGCGTGCCGATGCTGGGCCCGGCGGTAAAGCCGTCTGGGTGCTATATATGTGTGTGTGTGTGTGTGTTTGTTTGTGTGTTTGTGGGGGGGTTTGTGTGTGTGGGGTTGGGGTGGGTTGGAGGGAGTGGGGGGGGTTTTTTTTGTTTTTGTGTTTTTGTTTGTTTTTTTTTGTGTGTTTGTGTCTTTGTGTGTGTGTGTGTGCTATATATATATATATATATATATATATATATATATATATATATATATATATATATATATATATATATATATATATATATATATATATATATATATATATATATATATATATATATATATATATATATATATATATATATATATATATATATATATATATAGCACCAAAAGCACGACGGCAAAGCCGCAGGGCCCAAGCACTCGGCACGCAGCAGGTTTCTATATATAGAAACTCACAGACGCATGTCATCAAAGCGCAGAAAAATCGGCTCGCTAGACCTCGGCATACAAAACGTCAAAATGGAAAACGAAACAAAAGAACAATCTTTTCCTTTACGGCCGGGGCACGCGGCTTCTCTGTATATGATTTTCGTCGCAGTCTTCAAACGTAGACAATTTGAGCCTTTTCTTGATGTCATGACGTCCAAATGGACCTTAAATTAGAAGTGTTGCCTTTGTAAAATTTACTTTTCTTTATTGGACCTTTGTCTTTTGCCTCGGCTTGTCTTTTGTCACTATAATAGACATATTGCCGAACCTTTGTTTCTTTTAATTGGTTCGGGTGGTGGGACAAAAACTTCATTTTTCTTCCGACCATTGATCTTGTCCATGTTTGTCGATTATGACAAGGTATATAAGGCACTGACAACCTTTGTTTCTTTTAATTGTTCAGGTGGTGGGACAAAAACTTCGTTACACCTCGGCTTATCTTTCGTCATTATGAAATACATATCGCCGAGCCTTTGTTTTTTTAACAAAGGTATAATAGGCATTGATAACCTTATCCATGTCAAAATCCCAAAACCAAACAAAAAAGGGGTCCTAAAGACTTATATGTTATTTACTGAGTTTATGGCATCTTTGTGCGTATGCACTTGGTTTTGTGCAATACGTTGTTTCTGACGAAGATTACGACGCCGCTGTTCTTCTAACCGCGTGTATCTTTGCTCTTCTTTTTCGTTTTTGATACGCTATAATTCTCGTTTTCGTTTATCTTCGAACCGCGTGTCTCTTTACTGTTCATTTTCATTTCTCATACCCTCTATTTCTCATTTTCGTTTATCTTCTAATCGCGCGTGTCTCTGCTCTTCTTTTTCATTTTTGATACGCTCTAATCCTCGTTTTCGTTTTATGTTCTAACCGCGCGTGTCTCTGCTGTTCATTTTCATTTTTCATACCCTCTAATTCTCGTTTTTGTTTTTCGCAAGCTATAATTCTCGTTTCGTTGATCTTCTAACCGCGTGTGTCTTCGCTGTTCATTTTCATTTTTCATTTGATTTTGTTTTATTAAAATAAAACATAAAATAAAGCTTTGTTCATATTTCAGTTACTACGCGCTGATGTTCACTATTTACTATGTTACAGCTACTGGTGCAACCATGAGGTACTGCTTTATTTATTTTTTTTTCTCTCGGCACCTCTGATTGCACCTCTGTTTGTCTCAGACCCTCTGTTTGCTTTGCGATATATTTGCACTATCTTCTTATTTTCCGAGTGAATAAATTATCTTATCTTTCCATGCTTTTGAACAAAGCAACATGCTTTTGAAACTTATCAAAAATTAAAAACTTTATCGTGCTTATGCAAACTTCCCCCGCTATTTGAACTAAAATTTGAGGGAAGAGAAATTAATTCTCTTCGTGGTTTAAAAGTTTTGCCGTTTTAAACTTTTATAAGTAAAACTACTTCAAGTTTGGATTAGATCTGAAACTTAGGTATTAAAGATGAATCTTAACGCTCAACTGAGGTTACAAGTGCCAATGATTGAATATAAACAAAATGTAAGATGACATCAAAGAATTATCCTCTTTTTTTTAAATTGACACACACACACACACACACACACACACACACACACACACACACACACACACACACACACACACACACACACACACACACACACACACACACACACACACACACACACACACACACACACACACACACACACACACACACACACACACACACACACACACACACACACACACACACACACACACACACACACACACACACACACACACACACACACACACACACACACACACACACACACACACACACACACACACACACACACACACACACACACACACACACACACACACACACACACACACACACACACACACACACACACACACACACACACACACACACACACACACACACACACACACACACACACACACACACACACACACACACACACACACACACACACACACACACACACACACACACACACACACACACACACACACACACACACACACACACACACACACACACACACACACACACACACACACACACACAAACACACACACACACACACACACACACACAAACACACACACACACACACACACGCGCGCGCGCGCGCGCGCGCACGCACACACACAAGTTTCTTAAGAGTCTAGTGTGTGTGTCTTCTAGTGCCCATCTTAAGAGCACATTACAACTAAAAGAGCGTCGCGTCAACATTCCAATATTCAGTGAATGTGGCTTATTTGATTGGTAATCAGACGCACTAGTGCTCTTTTTAAGAGTCAAAGCGATCAGAGGGCAGCTATTTCCTCCCCCTACACATACGTCGTATTGTCCCAAAATGTGTCTAATAGAAATTTTGAGATATCCATCCTATTTAAATTGTCTTAATATCATATTACAAGGGTTTTGGGGTTGAACAAACCCCAGAGATTAGGGGCAAGGGTTGTAAGTTATGCCCAGGGGGTATATAAGGTTTTTATTGAAGGGATGTTTAACTTCAGAAGATACTCAGTCTTTCTCCCTGAAAAAGACTATGTCATTACAAAACGAACAGAAATTAATCGAAACAACTTTTGTCGTATTGTCCCGAAATGCGTCTAATAGAAATTTTGAGATAACCATTCTATTCAAAATAGTCTAATTATCATATAACAAGGCTTTTGGGGCTGAAACAAATCTCAGAGATTAGGGCAAGGGTTGTAAGTTATGCTCAGGGGGTATTTAAGGTTTTCATGGAAGGGGTGGTTGTTTAACTTCAGAAGAGGCTCAGTCTTTCTCCCTGAAAAAGACTATGTCAATATAAAACGTATTTTGAGGATACACCTGCTAATTGCATATCAATCGTGGATATATGGCGAATGTACGGCATCAATAGATGTGTTGCCTTAACAATGAAAGAACGTCGACTGAAATGGTCACGCCATGTCTTACGGATGCCACCAGAGTACCTGCCTCGCCAAATCTTTCTACCTAAGCCCTTCAGCTTATGGAAGAGACGCCAAGGAGAACAGCGGAAAAATTGGTTAAACGTACTACATGATCTAAACAAGTCTCGAAGATCCTTGATGCCCGGCAAGGTAGAAACGCCTGATTCCCGCCACAAGTGCAAATAAGTAGACTGGAAATATGCCATAGTTATTTCTAAATTACATACATTCCTGGCACATGTAGAAAAACTCATGTTTTGAATGGAAGGGGCCTAAATATTGCATGTACATGTTTTTGCACAACCAGTATTTTGTGGATACACCTGCTAATCGCATATCAATCGTGGATGTATGACGAACATGCGGCATCAATAGGTGTGTTACCTTAACAATCAAAGAACGTCAAGTGAAATGGTCGGGCCATTTCTTACGGATGCCACCAGAGTACCTGCCTCACCAAATCTTTCTACCTAAGCCCTTCAGCTTATGGAAGAGACGCCAAGAAGAACAGTGGAAAAATTGGTAAAAATTGGTCTCGAAGATCCTTGATGCCCGGCCAGGTAGAAACGCCTGATTCCCGCCACAAGTGCAAATAAGTAGACTGGAAATATGCCATAGCTATTTATAAATGTACATACATTCCTGGCACGGGTAGACAAACTCATGTTTTGAATGGAAGGGGCTCAAATAGGAAATCTAAATTGGTCTGGGCGCCGAAACCATGCAAATTTTTTGGACACAATCATAATATGTTAGGGCGTAAAATTGGGACAACAACACAGAACCCTCAAATACTCCAGAATATACAGCTGATTTTGAAAATATCTGTTAGAAAATAACAAGCTGAATGATTTTTTAGTTTATGCAATAAATATACTGAGGACATATGGCTTAATATGTTAAGGACGGTGTATTTTCGTACGCTTCAATTTCCCGTAATTAACTTATTTGCACGCCAATTCACTTATATCCACTACCTCGCACTTGTCCTCAACAAAAAAGGCACTAAAAACTGGAAGGGCCTAGAGCCAGGCCCTTGGGGTAAATATGGACAAATCACGATATATTGAACTGGAGCAGTGGTGTAACTAGGGTAACCTGCGCCTGAGAGTAATTTGCAATATTTATGCCCCTTCTCGGTATTATGAAGTCTGGGGAATCATGAAATCAGAGTGCCCAAGAAAAATTTGACATTTCATGGTTTATTTTTAAAATATGTAGCGTTTTAATGGGAATAGAATAAGGATTTGTCATTCTTAATACGATTCTAAGCAGTTTATTTGAAAACAAAAAAAATGATCTACTAATTGTAAGAACTGGAAAAAATACTCCATTATCTAACAAATTGATTTTCTTTGATTTCACTGTTGCAAACTCGTCAATTATGTTGTCAGAATTAACACCCTCAGATGTTTTTATTTCGATACTGAGAGTGCAAAATCTTTCAGACGATCTTGTTCGATTGAAGCCAGTAAATTAGACAAAATAACCCTCAGATTGCTGAAAACCCGCTTACAATATGCAGCTGAAACACCAATCGTTAGAAGAACGATTATAGAAACCAATCTATAATATAAATAAAATCAATTATTTCCAAAGGAAATAATTTCCAAAAGAATTCCAGCAGAACTTTAGACCGGGTACCGAGCAACATTTTCCAGTCTCTGATTCCTTTGCGGAATTAATGGCCATTGACGCCAGTTTCGTACAAATTTCCAGAATCTAAGCAATTTTGACGAAGTATTTGGATGTTTTGATTGTCCGGTTAAAATCTAAACTTTGTGTTTAGTTTTTTTTTATACAGAAAATGACATTGACATCTCTTTTTGGAGTTTATTAATTACACTGTTCATAAAACGTGCAATTTTATTTTTTGCAGACAGTCTTACATCTCTTGCTAATTCTCCAGGCATCCTCCGATGTTGTCTAATTTTCATATCAACCTCACGTCCCCAAGTTGTGCATCTTATTTTCGTATTGTCTACTGCAACATGGCTAAAATTGTCACAACTAAAATGGTACTGGATAAATTTTTATTAGAAACTTTCTTCTAATAGAAACCAAAACAGAATACATTTTCTCCTGTTTTAGTTTCTTACTATTGATATTTCAATATTCAAAAGTTTATCTTTCAGAAACCTCTGAAAAGCTGCTTTTTACAAAACAAACAAAAGTCCTAAACGAACCGCAAGGCAATACAACTATGATATTTATTAACTTGAATGTATTTGTGTAGAAAGTTTAATGGCTTGAGATTTTAAAATCAGTAACTTTTCCATTTCCAGGGCTTCGAGACGAAGTCTAAAGCTCAACAAACATTTTATTCAAGAGCTAGAACTTAAGCCAGATGGTTATCTTTGGTAAATAACGTCTTTTTTTTAGCCCTGATCAGAAATAAAAATGAACAGTATATTTGTCAATAAGAAGCAATTCATTCGTTGAATGATGCTCAATCAAAATTTAACCCTTGTCAGAGAAGTTGGAACCGTAAGTTTTCATTTCGTACAGCATTCATTTTTTAATCATGACCCCAAAATTTGATATGATGGACTGTTGTTGTTATATTTGCGTCCCACTCTCTGCCATGTGATCCACATCTCGAATTTCCACGTGCGTTTTGGAGTGCGATACACCCACCAAAAAGAGCGAAATCCCCCCCCCTGACTTCTTTGGACTAATCCTGATACATTTCAAATAACATGTGGTATTCCTCCACCATGATTGGCAGACTTTAATCCGCATGGCACACTTCTGTTACCTTTGTCAGACATCAGCTGGTGTGTAGGTTTGTTTAGACTGGGAAGTCCCTCGGTTTGTATGTGAATTTACCAGGTTATGGAAACTGAAATCTCATCCTTGGATATTAAAGTTTATATGACGGGACTTCCTCTGAAAAATTAAAGAAAAAGAAAGTCATTAAAGATAAAAGAGAAGAAAGGGAAATTTCCAACAGGGAACTCTTAAGCCACTTTAGCAGTTTTTGAAAATTTTCTCCAGACAATGAAACTGAATTGGGATTTAAGACTATACACAAGAAACAAAACAGTTAGGAATTTAAAAAATACTTAATTAAATCAAAAGCAAACAGGAAAAAATTCAACTAAAACTAAATTTTAGAATGGATTGAGAACGGAAAACAGTAAAGTAAATAATTCAAGCTGAGCACTTTTCAGGCATTTAACTGATCTTATGGGTATTCAAAAACGAGGTCAAGGGGGTCAGAGAACGTATGACCAAAGGGCATGAAACTATATGTCGAAAAGTCATTTAAAAAATGGGTAAATTAGAATTTAAATAAGTAAAGTACAAAATAAGGATTCTATCTAGTTTTTATCAGTCCTCAGAATAGTTTACAAAATTCTTCCTAAGACTCCTCCAAAATAAAAACTTAAATAGAAAACCAGAGCAAGAGTCTTTGAATGTTTAAGGGAAACTAGCTTTTCGTCATGGTCAGATAGGGCCATTTGCTACTTTCTGAGGTGCTCACAAAAAAACCTATTTTATCATTTACGCGTCGCCTGATATCTGTAAAACACACACATCCACAATTGCAGAGGTACGCTTGGGCTCTAATTTTCATTGCTTATATCATAATAATACAGGTATTAAATTACGGTATCCTTTATTGTTTAAACAACATCGCTACAAGCGTTTCTCTTGATAATGTTCTTTCTTTGACTGTTAGCAGTAGCGCTGCCTAAAAATAGGCGCTGCCTTCAGGAGTACGAAAAAAACATCCGGTTGGATTCTAGCCATTACATGAAGCATCACCAACCCATCATCAAGAAAAGGAAAAATAAGAGGAAACCAGAAAAGGAGTACATCCAGGATATTTCATTATAGACCAAAGAACGCTGGAGAAAAGAAAGAAAAAAATAAGCAAAATTTGAAATATGAATTAGAAATAGATTTTGTATACTTTTAATATTATAGTCTATTTTTGAAAAAAAAGAGCTAGAAGGAGTTAATGTATTTTTTATTTTCACCAAGGCACTTGAAATGAAGGAGTTGTAGAAACTTCAGAAGGGCTTATTTGATAGGAAAATAAAGCTTCTAGTATGATTTGTAAGAATCAAAATTGATTGTAAGTCCACTCCCTCCCAGTTTGTACCAGTCACTAAAAACGTTACTGTAACGACCAGGGGTAGATGAGGGGGTAGCCCCCTTATATGGTAACAATCTCTGGTCGTTTTTAGTTTCAATGCTACTCCATATTCTCAGTTGAAAAGATTTTTTATTTTAATTTAATTTCTGATTGTTTTTTAAGTCATGCCGGGAAATGACTCCAACACCCCTCCCCCCAGGAAAATATTCGTCGGGAAATCCCACTCACAAGAAATTCCACCTACGGAAAATTCTGTGGGCATTGAAATGCACTCTCTTAGGCATTTAACAGCAATAGAATTTAGATATCAGATCGAGTTTAAAAAGACGTATAAGATATAATCATTTATTGTACTCAGGGAAGGATAATGTTGGACATTTTATAATTATACTTGTAGTAGTACATATAATTATATAGTTATTAGGCTCTTAAGCATTAGTCAGGTCTTTTTGCTTTAAATCTGTAAGTAAGGAGCGAATCGAGCTAATAGCACGAAACTCATAAAAAGTATATTTTTTTAACATGTATTCATAAAAAAATAGAATTTTTCTGCTATTTCTGTAATGAAACAGCAGAAAAATATGAATATGTAAAATATGAATATGTTTTTTACATAAAAAAATACGTAAAATTCATCAAGTTTAAAATTACCCTTCAAAAGCTACGAGCCTAAGGAAAAAAGAATTTAGAAAAACGGATTAGAAAAACGGATTTTAGAAAAACGGAAAACTCCCCAAGGGGCTTAATCATCATGATAAACATTAAACCATCAAACTTAGTATATCAGAAAAACGTTATCAAATTCCTAAATACAAAAATGTGGACTATTACTCCTCTTTTTAGAAGAAAATAATTGGTGCTTGTACATTGTTTTTTTTTTCTTGTGTGAACGTATCCAGCAAATAGTCCTACAAAATCAAAGAAGGCTTATAAGAACAAAATTAACCACTCTAGAGCCCCTTTTCAAAGGCGAAAAGTAAGTCATGGTAGAGAAAACGGAAAAAAACGTAAAGAAGAGAGAACCGAGGATAATAAAAGCCAGTGAAAAAAACAAAGAGGACAATGCAAATATTTCGAGCAAGACCTCCGCTTGACGGTCTTCAGTGCAGAGTAATATAAACAAATACCGATAAAAATCTAAAGGATAATATGTAAACCAAACGTTAAAAAAAAAACACTAAAATAGGGAGACCCTCTCTAAGCAATGATGAAAGGGTAACTGAATACAAAGGGTAACTTTCAAAATGATGAAAGGGTAACTGAAAGTACAATACTGAATGGTATTTCAAGGTCTTGTAATTGTATATTTCTTTGTTATTCAGTTTCAAGGTAGGCTTGTATATATTTGATTCTCTAATTACACATTCGCATAACCATCCCGTTTTTGTTTGTTTTTTTAAGTCATGAGGTATCACTTCCGTTTTTTATTCATTGTCATTGTCATTGTCGCATGTCTTCAAACCGCATATCTTTTTGTTATTCACTTTGGTTTTTTACTCTTTGTGATTCTTGATGTCATATTTCTCTTAACAGTATATTTCTTTACTCTTCTTTTTCGCTTTTGATTCTATCTGATTCTCATTGTTGTATGTCTTGTAACCGAATATTTTTTCTGTTCTTCTATGTGGTTTTTGACTCGTTGTGATTCTCGCTGTTGTATATCTTCTAACCGCATAGTTCTTTGCTCTTTGCTTTGATTTTTGATCAGTTGTCATTGTTGTTGTCACTTGCCTTGTAGCCACATATTTCTTTGTTCTTCCTTTGTCGACTTTTACTAATTGTGATTCTTTATTCCTCTTATCTTCTAACCCCAAATTTCTTTGTTCTTACTGTTGCATATCTTCTAACCACATAATTTTTTGGTCTTTACTTTCATTTTTGATTCGTTTCGATCCTCGTTGTCGCATGTCTTTCACCCGCATATTTCTTTGTTCTTTACATTCGTTTTCGACTCGTTGTAATTATTGACATTTCTGAGGCTCCTAACAAGTCCATTTAAAAACGCCTGAATTCTTCAGTCAAATGTCAATACGACAGTTGATTTTTAATGTTGTCACTTATAAAGGGTACTATATCTATAAATATTCATGCGAACGAGTGCTTTTTTAGAAACTTAAGACTATGGACTGCGGATGTTCACATGCGTGACAATACTTTTCTGAAAACTACTACTACTACTACTACTGCTACAACTACTACTAAAAACTCACTGGAGCACCAATCCACCCGAGGCCAACAAAGCTAAGCACGCTCCTCCTCCCTTACAATCTATTCAAAGCCTCTCTCTTTACACCCTCCCAGGAAGTTCCCATATCCCTTAAATCTTACCTTAGGACATCCTCTCACCCCAATCTAGGACGAACTTCTGTTCGTTTAGCCCTAGACGGTTGGCAGAAAAGGAATCTTTGGCAATCCGTCAACCTTCTTCCAGAGAATATGCCCTAGCCACCTTAACCGTTCTCTCATTGTGCCCCTAGAAAGGGGGATTGAACCACGCTTTTTGTACAGCCTAGTGTTTGAAATCCGGTCGGCCAGTCGAGTGCCCAAAACTTTCCGTAGGGTAGAAAAGTAAGAAAATTCTTATTTGGTTGATAGTTGCCTTAGGGTTCTCATTCATGTTCAATTTGATTGCAAAATTTCCATCAATACTGCCCCCATTTTGGATGAATTCAAATCCTTTTCCCAAAACTACGCATTTTTTCATGCGCTAATAACTTTCGCTGAACAACTTCAAAATTTTTACGCTTTACATATTTATAAACAACACAAACAATAGATTTTGTTATTGCACAAAATTTATAAATTTGAAGAATTTAGGCTTCTATTGACCATTGTCGTTCTTCACTTACAGTTTTTACTACGAACCATTTGATCCAAGGCTTTCATAAATCTGAGACAGACTACTACTCCCTTTTTCAACCCCCGTTTTTACATTCAAGTTTAATATTCCTATAATAATTCTACTAGAATGATAGTCACCCAAGAAAAGGTGTATCCATCCCGATTATGCTTGGAGGTGGAAAGGCCTAAAATAGGGATGCCTGCTATGAACGCTAGCAGAAGTGAAGGGGTCAATGTCTTTTGCGCAATATGAAGAGATTAAAAAATGTGTATGATTAGAAAAATGAGAAATATCTATATTTTAATTTCAATCCATACAAGGCTCCTGGTAGAATTTGCCTCCGTCACTCCTGTAAAATTTCTCGGTGGCCCTCTTGATGTCTGTCCACCTCTCTACCCTTTGTGCTGTTAAGCATAAAAACTTAATATATTACGTTAGATGGAACTTTTCTTCTAATAAGAGGGTACCAATCGTCGTGAAGGACCCATAGTATTCCAAAATACACGGGTATAAGCGTATTCAATGAATATTCCTGCGAATAAAACAAGATTAGAGATTAATTTCACCCCCTCCAACATAAAAAATAAAAGAAAATCCATTTATGTTTATCTCAACGGCCATGAAGAACGAGAGAATTTAGGCATAAACCACTTCCTCAGGCTGCAAAATAGAAGTGTGTACCTATCTATATGATTATATATATATATATATATATATATATATATATATATATATATATATATATATATATATATATATATATATATATATATATATATATATATATATATATATATATATCTATCTATATAGGCAATCACAAGCTAAATTACTTTAGGAAATTATTTGACTGAATAATTTTAGGGACTACCCCAAGCCACTCAGCGCGTCACCAGGTGGCGGATAGGGGACGTCCGACAGATATGTTGGGTACCTCCATTGAGTAGGAGGCCCATTGAGCAAGATGGGACCTAGTCACTGGGGATCCATAATAAAAACTGAGGCACCCTGGCCCGGGGGACGTAAATACTGGCAGAGGAGGAAGAAAGATCCTAGAATGTACAATTGGCAGGGCTCATCTGCCTATGGACAAATCCAGTGAATTATAAATGTTCTCCCAGCAATCGGTCCAATTACATGGGGGAGTAGAATATCATCGTGGAGAATTCTCTATAGGTGAAAATTGCGGCAAGGTGTAGGATCCATATTTATAGACAACGGCATCTGCATATGGTGAGTGGATAAGGGATTTTTCCAACCCAAAAACTCCTTTAAAAGGGGTGCTACAGACTCATGGGGTGAGTGGAGCCCATCCCAAGTATTTCAATATTTAGGTTTAACCTAGTTCTACTCAAATCCTAGGCCTAAGGTTGGCTGGTCTTGAAAACCCTCCACCAGAAACTGATAGCTATGAAAAGCATAGTAACTGCCTAGGACGAACAATCCTTTTTTACCCAAGACACTTGCATGTCCCTGGACCAAAAATTGGCCACCCTTTGAATCTTATTCACCAAGGTGTCCTCGATGGCAAGTCTAAGAAGCGTCTACTGTTTTTAATCCTATCTCAGATAGAATTGCCTGCGCTCGTCTCATTTTCAATCAAAGCAAAGTGACAGTCCTTATTTGTTATATTCCAACAAATGAAGCTGTCTAAAGTCTCAACCCATTCAGGTTCAGGTTCTTTTATTTACGAACTAAATACAACTACAATATGGATATGCCCGGCTGAGAGTTTAGCTCATACTACCGGGAACCAATAACAAATAATAACAACAAAAGATAATATATAATTGTTTTTGTACACAATCATACTCTTTTGTAAATAAAAAGAAATGTATGACTTACGAAGCATCACCCCAAGCCAGCTGTCAAATGGAGAACTAACAATAACAAATTACCAAAAATAGTGAAGTGAAGCCGCGGGAAAACTCGACCAAGAGAATTTTATCGCGCCATCATCACGCTCGTCATCCTGCTGGGTGACTTCAATGTCAGCGTGTACAATAGTCACGATGTTTGGCTGTAAGTTTTTGGACCAAATACTCTAGACCGTCTAAATGACAATGGATTAAGACTTCTACAACTCTGTATAATCCGCAAATTTGTCATCTCGAACACCCTGTTTGTCAGGAAAGGCATCCGTAAATACACGTGCTACGGTAAAGATGGCCGCAAAGGAAAAATTTATCGACTTTTATCACCATCTCACAGAGATGGTGATCATGCCTTAGCAATTGTAGGACGTACGGGGTAACTGAAATCAGCAATACTGATCATTCCCTGGTAGTCACAAACGTCCGTATACGCCTTAAAGCTCATCGCACAGAGCCTAGATCCAAAAAAATGATGTACCACGCCTCTGCAAACTCGAAGTATGCTCTAGATAAGATACTGATATTTCGAATCGTTTTGATACAATCTACCGTTCATGGACTCAGAGGGGGAATGGCGTTTGATTAAAAGAACGTCTTTGACTCATCAGATTCCATTGTTGAACAAAAGAAGCGCGTTAACAAGCAATGGATCCAGGCAGACACACTCAAAACCATAAACAAGAGACGTCAGGCCAGGCTGTTTGAAGACATACCGAACTGCAGAAGACCCAACGGTGTCCGCAACCGGCTAGTCCAAAGAGACAAGAAACTCTTTCTAGAAGGTAAAACGAATAATCTCGAGGAAGCTACCATGAAAGTTGATGTTTGGAGCCTCTACAAACATATTCGTGATCTTACAGAAGATCATGCTCCTTCGCTTGAACCAATTGTGTCTGTAGACAATCATCAACTCAATGACGAAACTGACCAGTTACACCAATGCAGGGACTACTTCTTCAATCTCCTAGATGCCGATGCTTTCATGCAGACTAAGAAAGACCTTGCAAGCCTGTCAGGTAGCATTCAAGAACCACCAACCGAGGAAAGTGAAATTCTCTTCGCACTGGCAGAAATCCTGGCATCAAAAATCTTTTGAAGAGTTAATAGAGCTGCAGGAGTATGTGGAATATCAGCAGAGCTCCTCAAAAACGTGGGGCCAGCTATAATACTTTGGCTCCAGATGCTTTTCTCTCTCATATGGCACATACAATAGATTCCGACAACCTGGCGTGCGGGCATCATCCTACCTTTGTGGAAAAGGAAGGGGAGCAAGAGTATCTGTTCAACCTACAAAGGGATTACTCTTTCCCTTTGTCGCCCGGAGAGTTCTTTGCAATGATTCTATTTAATCAGTGCAGGAATTTTCTACGAAGAAAGAGGTAAATCCAGCAGGCCGAGTTTATACCTGAGATTCCTATTGTTGAACACACTTTTCTAGTGCGGCAGTTGGTGGAAAAGACAAAACAATTCTGTGGAAACAGCTCATGCAGCCTTTGTGGACTTTAAGGCTGTCTGCGATTCGGTAGACCGTAAATGTCACTGCCTTATACTCCACTGCTTTGTACAGCAAGCCAAATATTGTCTACTCATTGAAAAGCTGTACGAGAAACCGAAAGCTGCATTTAATGAATGAGAAGCGGAGGACGTCGTTTAGCATCAAAGCTAGAGTGCGACAAGAATATGCTGTCACCCCAGAACTGTTTAATTGTTTAATAGACCATGTTATGACTCGAAAAATTGACTGCTCTTTGGCCTCCAATTTGAAAATCGAGTCCTGGCTGCCATCGACGCCGCAGATGACCTTGCGCTTGTCACTGACTCCATGCAACAGCTGCTAGATGCTCTGAATGTCCACCAGGAATAAACTGCAAAAGTCGGGCTTAGAGTAAATCAACAAAAAAACATAAATAGTAGCAGTCAAACCGCCAGCTCTAATTAGACCCACGGAATTCATTACAGTTCGTGGAGCTCACGTCGAATTTGTTACTAACTTCACATATCTTTGATTCGTGATTTTAAATAATGGCCCCTTGGACGCAGAACTGGTCAGCTGAATTGCAAAAGCTTCTTCTGTCATCAGAAGACTCAAAGCCATTTGGAGATCACCCGATATTTCTGGGAGCACGAAAATTCACGTATATAATTCATCTAAGAGCTCCGTCCTGCTCTATATGGCTAAGATATGACCCTTCAAATCCATCATTTTGAGCACGATAGATGCCTGCCGGACGAAACAACCCCGTTGAATGAAGGGGCTCTGATGGGACGATTTTATGAGTGATGAAAGGCTCCATGCCTTACTCATTAAGAAATTGGTTACGCCCGAGGGGTATACCTAGGGCTAGACCAGATGGAAGGAAAGCCTACAGAAGCTCCTCAAGATGGCCGACATTGCCAATGTCAAGGCCCTCTTCAAAGCAGCAGGTCGGTCCACCTGGAGGAGCAAAGTTGCTATGCTTTCTACGTCATTTATGGTGTTTGAATTCATTATAATATATTCAATAAAATATCTTAATGAATTCAAAAACAGAAAACTGAATTGAAAAAAAAACAAACTAGGGAATTATTTTGAAATCAAACAAAATGAACGAACGACATAGTACTTAGCTGAGGCACTCCATAGTCCTCCACTCCTATATATGTGCCTGTTCAATGCAGGTAGTTCGCAATTGAATACCATCTCGGTATGTATCTCTCTTCTCATTTCCAAAAATAAATTATATCCTTGGAATATTGATGCCTTACAATTCCAATTTATACTTGGTATTTTTTTGCGCCAAGCATACGGAAATGTTGACTGAAATATAAAAATATAAGTATACTTTCCTAAATATAAAAATAAAATATAAACATAATTATATTTTAAGTATATTATAAAAACATAGGAAAGGTGTATATTTATAATTAAATATGATATTCAGTGTAATATTTTAATATATGTCTGCAAAGTTGAATAGCTGCATAGACAAAGAAATGAAATACATTTTTTTTAGAAGATAGACATCTTCCTTGCTATTCAATATAAGAAAAGATACCCTCTTCCACTCGTCCTCGTAATCCATTTCTGTTTCGCTTTTTTAATTACTGTCTTGTTATTGAATTTATTATCACCCCATTACTGAACACACATATGAAAAAAGGGAGCTTACTGCCATCTATTAAAGCTAAACTTCTGGAACGGTCCAGCATCTAAAAACATATTTTGTTTAGAGAGGAAGTGTTCCAGAACTTTGCTATTGTTAGTGGTGATTAATTATTAGTAATTATTTTATTTCCAAGACAATGGATAACAAGAAATTTTGGGCAATTTGTATTACTTTAAGTGCAGAACGGAGCAATGCTAGCACTTTTTATATATTACAAGCACTTTAGGACTTTGTTTATGACTACTAAAATAATGAATAACCCTTGATGATAACTGAATTTTGGAGCCAATATGATTGGAACAATGTTCAAATTAATAAACAATTCACGGAACTAAAGGTGATTCTTATCCTTGAGTAATTAACTGTCATCTAATATTTTCAATAAAATAGGTGACAGCACTAACATGAACCATCAAAGATTCTATCTAATGGCTTGACGTAAAAATAGTGTATGTATGCGTTTGTTTTTAGTTTCTACTTTTTGTTTGGTTTAATTTTAATTCATTTTCTTATTCCTAGTAAGTTTTTTAATTAATTCATCTACTAATTTATCCCCCATCCAAATTAGCTATATACTCTTGTTTGGGGGAAGTTATTTCATTTTGACGTTTTGTGGTGATTTGTCAATAGTTAAATTAAATTTTGATTTAATTCACTAGTTAACAGACTACAGCTGATAGTTTTTTGGGGATATTTGTTAATCTCAATATATACAGAGGGCAATAAAGTAAACTGTTTTCCTTTAATTCTAAATTTTATTAAAATTAATTTCATTCATTATTTCAGAACGAAACAATAAGCTTCCTGTTTTTTTTTTACCTATGGCTCTAATATTATAATTTAATTCATATTACTTTGCAGTTCTCCTGATATTTAAAATTGAATCAAGTTAAATTTGAAACATACTTAGTTATAGTACTATAGAATATGAAAAGGAAATCTGATGTTTTGAATCGATTAAAAGGAAACTTAAAACAAATACATCTTAAAGAAATAAAACGAGAATTCAATTTCTAACAGAAAAGATTTCAATTTGCAGTTATGTAGTTTTTGATAAAAGCAGGTGCCAAGCTAAAAAAAGAAACATGGTTGGAAAATTGGCAAAAACTAACTAAAAACATTTAGCCACGTAAAAAGGCATAGCTTTCCTTTGAAATTAAAAGTTTGTTGGTAAATAAGAGTTTTTTAATATTTCAATTATTACTGACGAAAATCATTGTCAAGTTTAGCTAATTTTACATATTTTTAAAGTTCAACATGGCAACACTGGTGAAAATGTGGGACTGACTGATAAGTTTTATAGATGTTGAAATAATAAAAAAAGAAAACATTAAAAATTGCGGTTCTCAGGTGCGAACAAACCTAAAATGGGTTTAGGGGAGGAATGGCGTTTTCAATTTGATGTCCCTGGCGCTTTGAGATAGTTACTTTTTTATTTTTCTAGGTTTAATAATTTAGCCTGAATAGTGCCAAAATATTATTGATCAGGAAGTTTGGGATAGCCAATCATTGAAGAACTTCTATGGGCTACATGTGAAGCCTTTCGGCTTCTAACAACGTACCGACTGGTGGTGGTTTATTAGTTCCGAAACTCTCAGAAATTTAAAAACGGACAGTTGAACCAATTATTAGCTTCGTTTAAAGAGGCAAAATTTGACAAAAGGCTAAAAACAGATGTAAAACAAATAGAGCTAATTGACATTTAAACTTTTTTTAATGCAACTTTTTTCTAACTATGGTAGTGGTATTGAGGAGGGGGGTTTGTACCCCCTTGATTTTTTCACCCCCTAGATATTGAAAACTAAATTTCTCCCCCCTAGACATTGGAAAAAAAACACTTTGCCCCCCTCACTCGCTCTTACAATTTTCATGAATTGATACCACTGAACTATGAAGAAGGTTTCTAGATAGTTGTAATATAATAAAGAAATCATACTCTATTTTAATTATTCGCATAATTGTGGGGGGGGGGGTCTGTATTCAGGCAGTAGACATGAATGGTTTTATTTTCCGACTTTGGACGTTTTTGCATAAACTGCAACAGATTTCAGAAAATTTCCAAGGCTCGGAAATTAAAGCCCCGCCCTTCCACACTTAGAGCTTACTTTTGATCAAGTTTGTGAGCTAAAGTCCGTTAAGCATACTTATTTTAGCATTCCGATTGCATTTCAAGTTAAAAGCTAAAAAAAATGCAAGAAAGTTCGAAGTTAAATATGAAAGACATTGAAATTATTTTTTTTTATTTCCAATTATTTTTATTGAAATACCGTAGCGTTAAGTTTCCTGCATGGTATTTGAATCATTACTTGTCTAAATACCAACATTTAGTTATTCCACTCAGCACAGATTCACTTTTAATTAATGAATCGCGAATTTATTTTCCTGCGTTACACATATATTGTCATACATAAGTTTCTTTTTAGCCGTCTGGTTAGAAAAGTTTTCTGGGAAGAGTTTAAAGATTTTAGCTAGAAAAAATTGTAACAGTTACTATGTGTAGTGGGATTAAGTCCACAATCAAGTCACTGAAGAAAAAGCCCCTCATCCAGGCGGATTCACCTACGAACTCACTAACGCTGGATCGGGTGAGATAATCGATGTGTGCCACACTATTGTGGCTGCGGTATGGAAAACTGACCACGTTCCCCGACAGTGGGACAAAGCTGCTATTGTTCTTATTTACAAAAAGGGATCAAAGAAATAGTGCGGAAGCTACCGTCCAATCAGCCTCACGGTCTATCAGTCACGTGTCCTGACAAAAGTTCTACTTCGACGAATACAAACAACAACTGCTATTGCCACAGGAGAATATCAGGCCCACTTCCGCCCTGAAAGATCCACAATCCATCAGATGTTCGTCGTTCGAAAACTTATGAAGTGTTACATGGAATTCAACCAAGAACTCTACCAAATATTTGTTTGTTTCCGTCAGGCAGTTAACCTGATATGACGCAAAGGACTCTGGCATATGCTTGTTCAATATGGGATCCATTATAAGATAGTCCAGATCATCAAAAGTCTGTGTAACCAGTTTCAAGGCCAAGTAATAACCATTGATGGGCTGTTAGAAGAGTGCATAACTTCATCAGGAGTGCTTCAGGGTTACATCTTATCGCCACACCTCTTCAGCCTCTTTCAAAATACAATTCTATGATTATACATTTAGGATATGGCGTTACTGGCAATCTTACCTACACTGATGGTATTGATATGCTAGTCAATTCTTCACAAGAACTGCAGGCACAAGCTCACAAACTCTAAAATGCGAATGCCTTTCGGGATGGAGATTGTTTCAGCAAGATCAAAGTCATAGTAACTACGAGCCATGAACTAGACAACCAACCCATTATCCCCATAGGTGGGATACATGTTGAAACGGTTATACATTTCTTGTCCTTAGTAAACTACTCTCCTTTGATAACTGCCACAGCTGTGATGTGAAATGGCACCTCCGAAGACTGGGAAGCCTCGGGAAAAGTAACCATATATCCAACAAACTAAAAATGCACCTATTCAAAAGTTTAGCAATTCTCATAGCTATGTGTGAATGCAAAACATGGACACCGAAAACCGAAGACTATTTTTGGCTTTCAAGGGGAGATGTCTTCATAGGATTGTTAGAATCAAATACGCCGACCACATCACAAATATAGAAAAACACTAAGGGATCCAGTCGACTGAAACCATTCTCGGTAATATCAAGAAACAGCAACTACGCTGGTTCGGCCAAATCAAGCGAATGGACCTAAGCCGCCTCCCGAAAATTGCACTTGAAGGATCTCTGCATGGCCTTCGTCCATGAAAGCGATGGATAGATAACTTCAATTTCGACAACCTCAAATTAGCCCAGTTATCAGGTACGTATTTGATAGAAGAATGTACCGAGCCCTTGCGCAAGAGCTAGCAGGAGGAGTGCCCCCAAGTTTCCAACGAGGATGGTTGGGACTTAAGTAAGTATGAAGGTGATAAT
>NC_142812.1:10145017-10230017 GCF_049724085.1 Artemia sp. Qi Xiang Cuo | reverse complement strand
TTTATAATAACACTTTGGAATTTTTTCGGAACGAACAAAGTTTTACACTGTAACATTTTCCTAGTAGGGTGTCGCTTAATTTTCAGAAGACTTATAATTTACTTCTGTGAGAGTTGGTAAAGGATAATATGATTTAATTACATTGAGATACTTAGTTCTAAACTTAGTATCCAGAACAATGCAATTAGATTATACAAAGATATTTTGCATCTCGAGTGACTACTTTTTTTGTATTATAAATCTTACTCTCTTGATAGTTTGGTATTTCGAGCTCTTAAGATTCAAATTACATTGTTCGTTGGCTGTCATATAAGATTTGGTCAAACTGATATTTATTGCATTCATTGGTGACACAAGGGCGGATTTATTTATTGGATTTTCAGTGGGAAAGATTCTTACGATGTTTGTTACAAAGTATAATTACAATGTATAATTAGATACATTTGTTTCACTATGTTAAATTGAAAGCTTGAGTCTTGCTCGATCTATAGGCTACTTAAATTTTTCAGGTTCATATTTTGGGTTTATATTTCGGTTGCTTTTATTTTTATTTGGGTAACTTTAATTGGAAAATTCTGAGGCCTTTGAAAATTGATCCCATTACATATCATCCTTCCCATTCTTAACGATGTGCTCATCGTTGTGTTATGCTCTCTCTCTACACTTTCAAAAAAAAAAAATTTTTTTTATTAAGGAATTTATTTTGGTACTCATTACTTGAGTTAGCTTTGCTTTGGTGAAATTTAATCTACTTTTTTTTTATAACTATTTTCGATTAGTTAATTTTTTTGGCAAATTCTTCAGTTCATATAATGACTGAGGCCTGCTTCTGTTATTTAGCTTAACAGAGGCCCTATATCTATAATTCGGTTAATTATCGTATGCTTATATGCAGGTAAATCATGCCTCGCATCGTTACTACTCTTACATATATATATATATATATATATATATATATATATATATATATATATATATATATATATATATATATATATATATATATATATATATATATATATATATATATATATACATATATATACACACTTAACTAACTAGTAACCATGATAAGCTTGCCTATTACATTGCCGCTAAGTACCTGTTTTCCTAATTGTTTCTTGGCTGGGTGATTAATACGATAATAACTCGCGTATATACTTTTTTTGACTGAATATTTTAAGTTGTTTGGTATTTTATAGCCTTTACGGCAAGTTTGGGTGGTGGTTATTTCCGGTCATCTTTTCTTGTGATTAAATTTAGTACATTTTGAAATTCCGTATTTGATTAGATTTCGTATTATTTGATTCCATATTTGATTTTTGAGAAAAAAAAAATATCCTACAAAATTGATATCCGAAGGTGTAGAATCTATCCTGAGGAACTCTCGGCTTATCGAACATCCAAACACAAACAACCAAGCCCTTGGAGGAACGACACACCGAAGGTTCCCCGGATCGGTTGCCAAGTTGAGTATTCAAGCGCCGATCCGAATACTTTATTAAAATTAAAAGTAAATTTTGGATTATAGCGGTTTGAGGTTATAAATCGATAGACGACCGAACCCAGGACACGGATTTGATCCCCGTGCACTGAGGTAAATCGTCTCACCAAGCAATCCCCTGTGATCCTCGGGTTTATTACTCCGGGGGGCTACCCAAGAGGACGTTTACATGTCCTGAGTAAGGCTAGGATGGCTATCTACCGCACTTTCTCCCTTATGAGTGAATTTGTAATATATTTATTTATTTTATATATTTTTTTTTTATTAGGGGAACACCATATTCTTGGCTAGCGGAAATATAGAATTTTTTACCTCGTAGAAATATATATTTTTACCTCATTCTTTTGAGTTCAACTAATTCCCACGTTTGATATTCCCTAGTTTTCCGTATCTTCTGGTAATAGTTGTGTATTGGGTATTCGTTGTGGTGCAGAGACTTCCGAGGAATCTTGGCCCGTAGTAACATTATCTCGGGCGTCAGGGTACTGGGTCCTCATAATTATATTATTATCCGTTGGAGGATTCTGTTGATTAGTTTCCACTTGGGGTTTTATGTGGTGATGACGAGCTTGATTTGGCATTGCAAAATATGCAGGTTGGAATGGTCCTTTGTTGTAACTGTTTGCAAGGAGATTTTCCAAATGGGGACTGAGGGGTAGGTCAATTTCAACAGTAAAATATGTTGCAACCATTTTTTCTAGGTTTGAGCAGAAATCTCTTTGTTTTGTAGTTCTTCAGTAATTTTGGCATGGTTCTCCTTTAGTTGTTTCTCTAAGCTGTCCTGTTGCAGCTGAATTATTTCTTTCTGTGCTTTTAAGTGATCGTATTTATGCTGCAAGTCTAGGATCTTTGCTCGTTGGGGTGCCAGGGCTTCTTGTACTGCAATTGTCACGGATAGAACAGTACTGTTTCTATAATCTTGTACTTTTTTACAAATTTCCTGCATTTTATCGTATAATACTTGTAATTTTAGGATCTGGTCGGGATAATTATATCCCTTGACAAACGTGGCGTCGCTTATTGATTCCATTTCATTTTGGATTTTGGCGGTCTGCTCTTTAACTTCCATAAACTGGGTTTCAATCAACTTATCCATTTGTTTAGTTACTAAAACCTCATTTATTCTTTTGTTCATTCTTTTTTGGGAAGTCTTCACTTCACTAAGGGATTTAAGTGTGGCTTCTATCATATTGTCGATTTTCACTCTTTCTTCTACTAATTGTGCTGAGTCATCGAGAAGTGTTGATCTTATTTGAAATAGTTGATACATATTTGTTTTGTCAGTAACTGGGTTGCAATAGGTATTTTGCTTTTGGAGGAGGGCTTGAACAATTCTTGTTCTTCTTCTTTCTTCGGGGTTCTTTACCAAGCCAGAATTTAATTTGTCTGGAAAAATTGACTATTGACTTATTTCGAGCTTTAATGGGTGACTTTCGTTGTGACGTCTTACTCATATATTCTTGTTTTAAGTTTTTTTTTCAAACAGCTCATTTCGACTTAATATTACCCTATAAGTTGTTGGGGTATTTGATTCTTAGACATATTTAAATTTATCTGGTCTCTTGCTTATTCTGCCAGATTTCGTGGTAACCTCCTGTTCGTTTTCTGGAGTTTTACTCTTTTTTGACTTTCCCATAGAGATTAGGTCAAATTTCTTGTATTGTTTCAAAAGAAATTTCCGGCCTTTTGCCTTAGCCTGTTTTGCGTGGGCGGTAGCGGAAGTAGGTTTTTGTTTTTGTGCGTCTTGGGGCTCATCGTCGGATTCAGTAGAACTAGTTCCTGAGGATTCATCATTAGGGCTTTCTGGGGTTGTCCTTTGAGATTTTGGAGTATCACCTGCTCTTGCTTCATATATCTCATCTCCTCTGGAGGTGGAGGGTTTATTTTCCATTTCCTCACTCTGGAGTCCTGTTTCAGGTGAGTTAGAATATTCCTGAGAACTCTGGGAGAAGTCAAACAACTTGGGAGAATGTTTCCACTGCTTGAATGCCATCTTTTCCGGGGGGTGAGGTTTATTTCGTAATATGGTCTGTTTCCAGGAGTAAGGGTCTTGGGGATGTACCTTCGATACCGTTATGTGGTTGTATTGTCCCAAGTCTTAATCTTCAGGTTGGTCGTGTGTCCAAGGCAAGGTACTTTGCCTTGTTTTTATTAGATAATTTACAAGGTCCATAGCCTCTCTCAAGCAGTTTGTATTGGTATCTCTAGGAGGAGTCGTCCTCCTGTTTGCAACTGGGGTTTCCACGGCTCTGTTTAATTCCTCCTCTAGCGACAGGGGTCTTTCTATCAGGGTTGCTGGGGATACCATGTCATCAGGAAATCTTTTGGGGGGACATGGGGTCGAAATTCTATGGGGGAAAAATTGGGTTTTTGGCGATAGCGTATAGCCTAATTTTTGTTCCGTGCTTACTGTGGATGAATTGTCTGGGCTTTTTGAGGTTCTTGCAGTTACGGGTACTAGGGGTTTTCTTTTAGGGATGACTAGGTTTTTCAAGGCTAGGAATTCTTCAAAATATTCCTCTTCGCTATTGTTTTCAAAATAGTTTCGTTTAAAATTAAAGGGTTTTAGTTCGGATAACCTTGATTTAGGAAATTCATCTTCCGCGTTTAATGAATCTGAAACTGATTGTTCGGGCGCCCATTTGGGTATTTGGCACCTTTCATACGGCTAAAATGTGCTTTGTATGTTCTCCCGTTTTCTGGGCTCATCATTTTGAAAGTAATGTCGGTGTTGTATTTTTGATTATTCTTTATTGTCTTGAGTACTTATTGGATAGTTTTTGCCTTCCGGCTTGTATTCATTTTTTAAAGGGGCGCGGTTACACACTTTGAAATTTGTATTCCACGTTAGCCTAGACTCATTTCTCAACTCATGGTTCATTTTACATTTTTTTAACTCTTGTCTAACTATTTTGTAGGTTTTTCTCATCCTATTTATAAAATCTTGCTTATAGTTCTCTGTATTATTGTAATACTGTCTTGATTCTATAATTTCTTGATAAGGTATTTTAAAATCGCGTCCGAACAAAAGAAAAAATGGACTTTCTTTAGTCGCTTCCGAGTATGCCGTATTAATTACATTAGTTAAGTAAGGTAGATATTGATCCCAATCGTTTCGATTGTCCTTTGTATAAATACTCAAGACATTGGAAAATATTTTGTGCCTATTTTAAATTTTTCAATTAGCTTGGGGATGGTAGGGGGAGGTTAACCATTTTATCGATTTTAAGGAAACTCATTAAATCTTTTGTTACTTTAGAAACGAAGTTAGTTCCGTTGTCACTAATAATCTGATGAGGAACACCAAATATAAAAAATATGTTTGCTAATGCTTTACTCGTGGCGTATGCGCCTTGATTTTTCAGTGCTTTGGCAAAAGTGAACCCGGTAAAATGGTCTATTACTGAAAGAACACAAGTATGACCTCTATTAGAAACAGGTAATCCTCCGCTCGTACCATATAGGTCGAATGATACGATATCGAAAGGGAACCTTGCTACTGGCACTCTTCCCAAGGGGGGATTAGGGTACGTTTGGGGATTTTTTCTTAAGTTACACGCTTCACATGTACTTATAAAGTCTTTGAGTTTTGTTAATGCCGACGGAACATAAAAGTATTGTTTTAGCTTGTGAAATGTTTTGGTTATTCCTAAGTGTCCGCCTATTTCCGAATGGAAGTATTCGAAGGCAGGTATTATTAAGCTTTGAGGTAGTACTGGGACTATTAGTGTTTGATTTCTATTTGTTTCGCCTGTTACTATCCTGCAAAGGATTTTTTCGTCAAAGTCATAATAAAAATTGTCTATTTCCCGTCTTAGGGCTTTGAACTTGTCAGGGAGATTATCAGAATTCACAAAGTAATTAATGAGAGTTAAACACATTTCATCTTTAACCTGGTTCCTTTTAATATTGGGTAGGGATAAGGGGCTACAAGTAATTGCGTTCTCTTCTGTTAGATTTTTAGGTGTATTCTTCTTGTGTTTTCGTTTGCTGGGATTAATGGCATTTATTTGTTCAGATTCATTATCTGAGAGGTTATTCTCAGGGTATCTACTCAGGAAATCGCAGGGGGCATTTTGTTTACCGGTCACATGTTCAAATTCGTAATCCAGATCTTGGATTTTCATTATCCATCTAGCTAAGATTCCCGTTGGATTTTTGAATGTGCTCAGGTACTGTAAGCTTTTATGGTCCGAGCGCAGTTTAAATTTTCGTACTACTAGATAACGTCTGAAATTGTCTAAGTGGTAAATTATAGATAGTAATTCCAATTGCGTTGCTGAATAACTTCCTTCGCCTTTCGTTAGAGTTCTACTTGAATAGCATATGACTTTCTCTATATATTGAGGGGGGTCCTGTTGGGATTCGAGGTTTTTTTCCACGGGGATTATTTGGGATAGGATTGCACCGATACCTAGAGCTGAAGCATCAGTGGTAACCACAAATGTTCCTTTTTCAAATTCTGGTAACGCTAATATTGGTTCAGAAGTAAGAGCTTTCTTGAGAGTGTCTAAAGAAGTTTGAGCTTCCAGCGACCAGGTAATATTTTGGGAATTCCCTTTAGTTAGATCTGTTAGGGGTTTTGCGATTTGGGCGTAGTTGCGTATAAATTTTCTAAAATAACTGGTTAAACCAATAATACCTCTTAGTTGTTTCATAGTTTTTGGCGGCTTGAGGTTTTCTACACATTTTATCTTCTGAGGGTCCGGTGATATTTGTCCTTGGGTCACTATCATTCCCAAGAATTTTATTTCGGATTGAAATGGATTTACTTTTTCAGGTCTACATTTTAGATTACCCTCTCTGAATCTTTCAAAAACTTTGGCTAATGTGTTTATGTGATCTTCTGGTGTTTCTCCCACACAAATAAAATCATCGACAACATGAATAATATTTTCTATACCTCGTAGTAAATTTAATAGAGGTCTACATAATCCACTCGAACTGGTTTTGAGTCCAAAGGGTACTCTCAAATATTCGTGGGAGCCACATTCCATTGTCGAAAAGGCCGTTTTATAGACGTCATTATCTGCTATCTTAACTTGATGATAACCTTGCGTGAGGTCAAGAGATGTAAAAATTTTATTTTTGGTTGAAATGGAATCTAGGATTTCATCAATTCGGGGCAGGGGAAATTTGTCGCAAACGACCTGCCTATTTAAGGCTCTATAGTCTACTACAAGCCTAAGGTCCTTGTTCTTTTTTGGTACTAGTATAACGGGGGCTGAATATGGGCTTATACTTGGCCGTACAATATTGTTTCTTTCTAATTCGCGGATCTAATTTTTTAACTAGTCTTTGTAGAGATGGGGGATGTGATAGGGCTGTTTAGCTACAGGTAATCCTGTGGTTTGGATAGAATGTTCATAAAATGGTATCAACCCGATATCTTCCTCACACGTAGAAAAAATATCTCAAAAATTCCAGAGCAATTCACCTAATTTTTCAATTAATCGTGTATCTTGGATGTGATCTAATATGAATTTTTCCATAAATTGGGGTCTTGTTAGTTGGTACCTATTCTTTTGATTACTAATGTCAATGCCACTAACTAGCGTTTTCATGGATTTTACCAATTTTTTTAACTTTTTTTCAGAAATCATTTGTATTTCAACGAGACATGTTCCTTTTTTTAATATAATCATGTCTTTTTAATGGGTGTTAGTGAACCAAATGAAACCTTCGCCTTTTTCATATGATATGATCTGTTCTTCACAAAACAGATTGTCTGTAATTTCCTAACATGGGGATGCAAACCAAATTTTAGAATTGTCATTCAAGGGATTGATCATTTTAGAGATTTTCACTCTGCGCATGGAGTTCGGTGATATATTTGTTTTACACATTACGAACCCATAATGCTTTTCTGTCGGGTCTTTTTCTCTTAGGTTAAGGCTCGCGCTTTCTTGCGGCAAGTCTTCCGCTTGTGGGGTTGGTTGTAAGGGTACATCCAAGTCCTGTCCCCTTACAACAGTACTTAGATTTATTATTTCAGTCCATAATTCAGTTATTTTCTTTATTTCTGTTTGTCTATACTCCTGCATTTTCCCTATTTTTGCTTTTACTGACTCGATCCATTTGCTGCTTGAATTTCTCCCACGAGACGAGAGATAGGGTACAAAAGATTTTATTCTATTTACTGTTGCTTCCCCTCTCTCCACGCGTTGGAGATCATAATCGTATGGATACACGAGTCTGTTGTTTGCTATATCCAATAAAACTTTATTAGATTTTAGAAAATTAGCACCAATTATAGCTTCATATGGAAAATTTTTGCAGATTATGAAATTTTTAGGAAAGATTCTATTGTCTTTTTTTACATTCATATATATGGAACCTATAGATTCGAACCTAGGGCCTTTTACGCTAGTTAAAATGGGAATATTGATATTACCCTGTCTTTTACTATCTATTGGGAGTTTTCTGAATACCTTCAAAGTTAATCTGTTAGCAGTTGCACCTGAATATATTAACGCTTTGAAATCAATACTTACAACACTAAAATTGTTTAATATAGGTAATATGTCATCATTATCACTTAAGGAAGGTACAATTACTGGATGGGACCTATAAAAAATATTGGCCTCCAGGGTCCCGGTTAATTTTCTCTGGGGCCTAATTCGTTTCCCTGTGCGCTTATCTGATAAGTTGGGGTTTGAGGTTGGGGTTCGGTGGGAATTTCACTTGTTAGGGAAGTTCCAAGTTGGTTGACATTTGATTGTCTTGTTCGCCACGTATTATTGCGTGGGTTAAAGTTTCTTGTGCCGACGGCTCGCGGCATTTGTTCATTTTGTATTGACGAAAAATTTCTTTCGTTTCCCGTCGGAAAAAAATATCCGCTGTTATCAGTTGTATTCCTGTTGAATCTAGTTGGATACACCGTTCGTGAATTAAATTGGTACATATTTTGTCGCCTGTTTGCGTTGGGGAACCGAAAATTATTTTGTCTGTTGGGTGAGGGATTAGAATAGGGTTGTTGAGGCGTATATTGGGAAGGATTCGAATATGCAAATCCTTGTTGGTACGGGTTGCGGAACGATGGGAAACGTGGGGGGTTATTTCTATAGTTTCCTGCCCCATTGGCATTTTACTTTGTTCTCCCGAACAAATGATTATTAAAACTTGGGGTGGCTGGTGTCTATTTGTTTTTAGTATGGCATTCCCTGGCGATATGTCCTTGTTTATTACATGCATAGCATATGCTTGGGGGGTTCTGTACGTTGTTTGTCGTATTTGTGGGTACAAAACGTACTATCCTTTGCCTCGTAGGGGTTGGAGATCTATTTTGGTTCGGTTTAGGTGAATTATCTCTCGAAAAGCATCCTGGGGAAATTGCTCGTGATCGTCCCGGGGTTGCATTTTCTACGTTATTTATTCTTGACTTATTGTGGTTTGCCACAATCGAGTCAATTTCAATCATTCTCTCCACTTCCTGAACTGCTAGCTCTAATGTTTGAATATTTTTTGATATTAACATTCGGTATAATTTGGGGCTTAATCCTTGCAAGAAAGCAGTACAATTTTATCGTATAAAGGGCCTGATTCTTTTCCATATTTTGCTTCAATGGATACCATTACTTTATGTAGGTATTCCCTAACATTTTGTGTTTCATCGAAACATACCGTACCATGCTTTAATTTGTGTGTTGAACTAGTTTCAACAAATCTTTCTCGGAACGCTTTTAGCAATTTTTCAATTGAGTTTATTGGGAGGTTGTTATCTTCCCCTATTGTTTGTTCTATTTGTTTCAGGAATGTTAATGCCTGTCCTTTAAGTCTCATTAACAACATGCCTACTAATGATTTTAAGTCCGTTTGAGTTACTTCTGCGAATTGGTTTAATTGAATTACAAATTCGTCTACGTCTGCATCACCGTTATATGAAGGAAGTGATTTTGAAATTTCCACTGTTTTGGCAATGAGTTTTTTATTTAATAATTGTTCGTTTTGATCCAACGACATTTTGGTTTTTTTTTCAAAATAAATTAAAATTCGGCACTGTTTTTTGTTTTTTTTTTAACTTAAATTTGGCACGTTTAAATTATATTTTTGTTATTATTTTAAGGGGACCTAGGCTTAATAAAATATTGCACTACAAAGCATGCACAATAAATGGCACTTTCAAAGCATGCACAAGTAAATTATAAGTCTACAAGATATCACACTTTTTCCTATGCGTAATATTTCTCAATAATCTTTTTTTTGTTTTTTTTTTGTCCTTATGTTTTGCTCCTTTAAACAGGCTGCGCCAATTCTAATGGGGGGATTTCTTTGGATAATTGAATTTGTACTTATATCTTCTGATGTTTCCTAACACGGAGATTCCAATTAATAATTCAATGGGGAAATTTAGTCAAGCTCTTAGCTGATGGTTCGCGTTTGACTTACCTGAGTGGAGGCTGAACTTCTAGAGTGGGGAGCTTAAACTAGGAGTATATATAGGGAGCTTATATTAACGGCCATACTGAGTCGAAATCAGACTGAAAAGTTTCAGTTTCCCTTAGGAGCGATTGGAGCCACAAGGACTAACAAACTTGAGAAATATTAACATAGAGAGAATAAAATAAGAAAGTAATGCATTTGTTGTTACTCACATAATTGTCGCAGAGCTTCGGTTATTTCAACACACTTGTAATACGAGACACTAATACAAAATTGTCATCTGGAGCGATGCTACGCAAAAGTTGATGCACTGACAAAAAGTTCTCTCGAATGTTTATTTTGAATAGACTCACATAATATAAATCATAAGAAAGTCCTGGGTTAGACCGGTGTAAAACTCCTCTAAGACTCGTCTAAGACTGAAAATAAGACTGGCACAAAAATTGCTAAGTCCTAACTCTCTACTCTTCCTAATTTCGCCAGAGGTTACATTCGGGCGTTAGACACAAGTATATTTTGCAGTCCCTATTGGTTGTACTATTTGCCCTACATCACTAGTGGACGGGCTTGCCCCAATGGGCTACTTTGTTTTAATTAAGGTTTATGACTTTTAAGATATTAATTTCGAATTTTTCTATTAAAGCGAAGTTCTACACTGTAACTTTAATAACAATTTATAACTTTTTATAATAACACTTTGGAATTTTTTCGGAACGAACAAAGTTTTACACTGTAACATTTTCCTAGTAGGGTGTCGCTTAATTTTCAGAAGACTTATAATTTACTTCTGTGAGAGTTGGTAAAGGATAATATGATTTAATTACATTGAGATACTTAGTTCTAAACTTAGTATACAGAACACTGCAATTAGATTATACAAAGATATTTTGCATCTCGAGTGACTACTTTTTTGTATTATAAATCTTACTCTCTTGATAGTTTGGTATTTTGAGCTCTTAAGATTCAAATTACATTGTTTGTTGGCTGTCATATAAGATTTGGTCAAACTGATATTTATTGCATTTACTGGTGACACATGGAAGGATTTATTTTTTGAATTGTCAATGGAAAAGACTCGTGCGATGTTTGTTACAAAGCATAATTACCATGTTCAATTATACATTTGTTTCACTATGCTAACTTGAAAACTTGAGTCCTGCTCGATCTGTAGGTTAATTGAATTTTTCAGCTTCATATTTTGGGTTTATATTTTGGTTGTTTTTATTTTTATTCGGGTAACTTTAATTGGAAACTTCTGAGAGACTTTTGAAAATTGATCCCATTACATAAGTAGTAGCATGGACATAATGCATTTTGGTCAATTGATCATTCCCCTAATCATTCTCTGGAAGCTCCAACCTATTTTTCCAACCTACATCTGAGATACATTCTTTGACAAACCGTATGCACTAAGTGTGTTTTCATTTAGTTCAATTTTCCCGTCAATGTTCCCTGAAATTTTCCTCTTCATACCTTTAGCATTAGTAGTACTAATACCATTAGCAGCAGTTATAGTAGTAGTAGTAGTATTGGCAGTATTGTTAGGAGTAGTAGTAGTAGTAGTAGCAGTAGTAGTAGCAGTAGTAGTAGTAGTAGTAGTAGTTGAAGTAGTAGTAGTAGTAGTTGTATTAGTAGTGATAATATCAATAGTAGCAGTAGTAATATACACCTATTGTCTTTTGGTCAGTCGAACATCCCCCACATTATGCTCTGGAAGTTTCAGCTTGATGCTCTAACCTGGTTCTCAGATATTGTAGATACACCCTTTTGACAACCTTTGCATGCGTAGTGTGTTAGATCAACTTTTCAGTCAAGATTTTTTGAAATTTTAACAAAGGAGTAGAGTTTTTCGATCATGCCAGCATTATGGAAGGCAAAAAATTGCTGTGGACTTACTATGAGGGTGAATTCGGATATGACGAACGATTATGCGAATGCAAAAAGACTGTGATAATTTGACGGATATTGCGAAAGCAATATGGCTCTGTGCTAAGGACGGGAAAGAGCTTCCGACTTTCGTTATTCTCGAACCGGAGTCTGTTCCCACCTGTGGTAACGAAATTGCAGTCTGTATTACTACCAAAGTGAACGACATGACGAGAAAAATGGACAGTGAGCTGAAACAGTTTTCCCGTAAGTTAGATACTCTGAACAATGGTTTGAAAGTTATTGCTGATTCCAAGATTCAGCCTAAGGCCTCCTCGTCAGCACCTAAATCGCCAAACGTGGAAAAACCGGTGATCTCAGTTGTCTTGAAGAATATGCCTCCTGAGTTAGACGATCCAGGAAAGTATTAGGACTTTATAATATGCTTGGCACCGGGTGATACAACATTAGCGGATGCAGTGGTCAGGTGGAGAAATAAGGAATGGCAACTTTCATTCCAGGAATAAACATACATGTCAGTCATTCCAATGCCCTGAGATAAAAAAGCAAATCGGAAAACAAAAACGCTCCGAGGAATGCACAGAGTACTAGGATTTGTGTCTTGGAAAATGAATGGAGGTGTGTCTCACAGAATCCTTGTAATTGAAAAACTATGTTGGTGTAACGATATTCTGTGCATCCAAGAACATTTACTGACAATTGATAGCCTCAGCCTACTCATGTTTTCGGAAAATCATACATTTTATTTTGTACCAGCCAAGTCTCGTCAACGCGGGAGGCCCTCTAGTGGACTAGCAATCGTATGTAGTTCTACTGTCGATTCCGAGATTCTTCATGCAGCAGAAAACTTTATGGATACAAGGGTTGGGAACCTGGTGATTGTCAATGTCTACCTTCCTACAAACTACAGCGACGAAGAATCAGATAACCGATTCTCGAAAGCAGTACGAGCTCTTGTAAAGTGCCTCAAGACTAATATGTTGTTCAAACTGGAATGCCATATAATCGGAGGCTACAACTGTAATCTAGTCGACGACTCGTCTCCACGATCCCAGCTGATCCTAAGTGCACTTCAAAGTCGGTATCGTGTCCTCCCAAAAGACAAAGATTTCACATTTCTACATACTAGCTGTTCAGTCTCAAATATAGACCATGTGGCAAGCACACCAAACGTGAGTGACACAGTGAGTGTACTACCCAATAGAAGCATGTGTTAATGTGTGTATCCCAAAGGTCAAAAGTACTTCAAAGTGGTATGAAATAAAAGATTGGTCAAAGGCCGACTTCCCGCTTTATCGTACAGTACTGGACACGACGCTTCAGAAGATCAGCGTGCCATTTAGTCTACTACAAGCAAACATGCATAGGAATATCCAGGAAAATAAAACACAGGTTAATGCCTACTGTGCTGAAATCACCCACGCACTATTGACCACAGAAAAGGCTGCTATTCCTATAAGGAAAATTCGTAAAGGTACTGGACTCTCGGGGTTCTCAAAGAATCAAGAGCTAGTGAAAGCATGTCAAGATGCTAAGTTCTGGTTCTCAGTGTGGAGGCAAAGTGGCCGTCCTATATTCGGTGCGTTGAATTGTCTTCGTGTACACACAAAACGTAAGTTTGAGAAAGCTCTCAAGCAGCACCGCAAGAATGTGAAAAATGACTATACAAAGAGAGTAATTAATGATCCAAGTCGTTTATGGAAAGACCGCATGAAAGATCGCCCAAACACGCCTAAGTCCATGCCTAATGATTCAAATGACTGGCAAGCTTACTTTACGAACGAATTTAGTGCCCCGAATTCCAGTGTAGCTAGACCGTATATTGAACAACTTGAATCTGTGCTATCAAAATCGAGTTTTCCGGACTTTACCGTATCTGTTTTGGATGTAACTGTAAATGCCTATAGACTGAAAAAGAAAAAAATCACGTCGAGTTGACGGTTTGTGTGCACTTCACCTTCTGAATGGTACTCGTCTTTTGTATGAAATGCTAACATTGTTTTACCAGATAATATTCGAAGTCGATTTGATATCCGATGTTTTCTGTACAGGAGAACTTACGCCCGTCCTGAAAAAAGGGAAGTCAGCTAACTTATGCTCCTCGTATCACCCAATTACTGCATCACCAGTTTTATGCAAGCTTCTAGAAATGCTTATATTGTCAAATTTTAGACACTGTTGCCAAATGCCAAACCACCAGTTTGGTTTTATGGTGGGGCTCGGTTGCGCTGATGCTCTGTTCACCCTTGTTGCTATTTTGTCTGATTCTGAGGCAACGGGTGATCCACTAGTTATTGGCTCTCATGATGTGAGCCGGGCTTTTGACTCTTCAGTGAACACGCAAGTCCGTCTAGAAGCATATAAGCAAGGGCTAAATTTGTGCATTGTCGGAGTATTACATTATATGTACAATAACCTTAGAGCGCAAATCAAAATACCCTCAAATCTGGTTGAATCCGTTGTTGCACCAGTCCGTAAAGGAGTCAGGCAAGGTTCAGTTTTGTCTCCGAGTTTGTACAACAATGGTGTTCTGCCGGCACAAGCCCAAATAGCTACTTCACGTGTTTCAAAGGGGACAGATGTTTCATTGATGACGTGTGCTGACGACTTGCTTAATTTGAACAGGTCTGCTGATCGACTATCGAAGTGATGTTCTCATTTTTCAAAGTTTGCGATACTGTGATAATGAACGTCTATCTACCTATTAATAATAGATCTAGCCTCTCAGACAGCAAGTTCATGGCTGCGTGTACTCAGCTAAGCCGTTTCGTAAAGGCTCAAATTTCTGTGAATACGAAAGTTCTATTAATAGGGGACTTCAACTGTGACCCACTTAATACCGAATCTGAAAGGACTCAAATCGTTATAGGTTCCCTTTCTAATCAGTTAATTGTCGTTGATAAGGATAAAGCTTATACATTTATCAGTGTTGCCAACACCGTCTCAAATGTTGACCACGTGTTAACGAACTTCCCAGTGAGTGACGAAGTAAAAGTTGCAGCTGATGATTCATATTTTGACCACTTGCCTTTGTCATTGTCAATAACACTGAACTGTCTAAAGTTGTCGGGTCCGTTTAAACCCCAATGGAGAGTATACAGTGACTGGAAACAAGTGTCGAATGATCTCTTTGCGGCTACTTGTGGCGATATCCTAAGTAAAATAAAAGTTCCCTTCCATCTCTTGCATATAAATGCAAACTCGTATTGCAGTGAAAGTGAAATACGTCTGCAGATAAACATGTACTTTGAAGAAATATCACATGCTCTGAGTGTGGCAAAGAGTGTAGCAGTTTCTGTGAAGCGTATCCGTAATAGATCGCTGGGGAAAGGGTGGTCTAGAAATCCAGAGCTAGCGGGGGCTTGTGCGTCGGCGAAGCTGTGGCTAAAAGTTTGGCATGATAGTGGGAAGCCATGGAGTGGAATAGTGAGCGAGATTTGAATCCATGCTAAACGAAAGTTCAATAAAGCGTTAGATGCCCACCGTGCAACCCTCAAAGAAAATATGTGCTAAAGCTCAGTAAGAATCCGAACCTTATTTGGTCGCTTCGGTCTAAGCCAGAAGAAGCTAAGTCTACGTCTTATATTTCTGCTAATCAGTGGAGTGATTACTTTGATTCCGAGTTCAAAGCACCTGATCCAGTTCTGCAGTCTAATTACGATAATCAGCTTGGTTCTAGGCTTACCGATACTTTCGACGATTTCTCAGTGTCACCAGTCTTAATTTGCCATGCCGTTAAAAAGCTGAAAAAGGTATACTCGAAAGGCTGCGATAGTATTTGTGCTCTACATCTTTCTTTGGGAGGTTATGTTCTTTACCATCTCATTACCCTTCTGTTTCAGATGGTTTTGAAACAAGGTATAGTCCCGAGTTGCTTTAATGTGGATATGGTTATCCCGATGTTAAACAATGGGAAGCCAGCCAAACAGCCAATATCTTCAGTATTTTGCAAACTATTCAAGATTTTTGTATTTGATGAGATTTATGATGAGTGTGAGGTGCCTCCACACCAGTTGGGTTTTTGAAAAGTTCTCAGGTGCACCCATTTACTTTATCTTCTTGCGAACATATTACTTGATGCTCATCTCTCCCGAGAAACTTTGATCTTAGATCAGTATGATGTCAAAAGAGCTTTTGACTCTGGGATTCATGCCCAGATTATGGTAGAGCTGTGTAAGCGAGGCGTGCGTTCTTCTTTTGTAAGGTCACTACGTGATATGTGTAGGAACATCAAGCTTCGTGTTCGTTTGCAAGATGGTATGCTTAGTGGGGAGATTTCCGTACACAAGGGAATTAAGCAAGGGGCTATAACGTCTCCTACTTTGTACAATAACAGTGTTAATGGAGCACAACAGGTTATCTCTCCGAGTTATATTTTCAAGCATATTGACTTGTCACTTCTTGGTTTTGCAGATGATCTCTTAAATCTGTCTCGGTTTATTAGAAAATAATTTCTCGCGTCTTGAAAAAAGTTATGCGGATATTGTTTTGCAGTTTAATTTAGAAAAGTCTGCTGTTTTGTTTTTTAATTGCCCTGAAGATAATGCTACAATCAGGCTTGGTGGAATCACCGTAACACCGTCTAGTCGCATTACGTACTTTGGCCTGCCGATTGGTCGTAATCTTCGAGAAACCCAGTTTTGCTTATTGAACACTTTTCTAAAAAAGTGCGCATTGCCTATGCGGGTGTTGTCACTAGCCGTCGCAACTCAAGCCGTAAATATCTGGCTCGTCTTTATAATGCAGTAGCTTTGCCTCATGTCTTGTACGTGTCTATTTTTTGGAAGCTCCTGAGTGCACTAAACAAGAAAGACATAAGGTCAGTATTTTTTAAGTATGCCCGATATCTGCTTCAAGTGCCGCCTTTTGTTGAAAACCGCCATATTGTTGCAAAATATGGAATTGCTGAGCCTCTGAATGCTGTGGAGGAGGTAATTCAGAATTACGTAAGAAAAATAGAGCTGATTGACCACGAGTGGGTCCACCTTTTCAAATAGTTATGCTATTATGTAGTTCTTTCTGTGTGTATTTGTTTTTCTTGTCAGTTTTGCTATTTCTTTCTTTTCTTGTCAGTGCTCTGTCTTTTTCTGCTGATTGTAAAACGGGTTAATAATAAAATTCATTCATTCATTCATTCACAATAGTTAATTGCATACTTTACAGCCATTGCTTCAAAGGCTATGGATTGGGGGGGGGCTTTACATCCCCAGAGGCATAGTTATTAGATCTTTTAACTATGCTTAACAAAATTGCTGTCTCAAAATTTAGATTGGGTATCTTTGGGAAAAAAGGGCGTAAGAGGGGGGCTGGTTGTCCTCTAGTCACTTTCAACTCTTAAAAATGGAACTAGAAATTTCCAATCGAATGAGTTCCTTCCGAAATTTTTACAAAAAGCCCTTCCATACACGATGTTCCTTCGTAGAAATAATAACAGTAATAATCATAATAAACAAATAATACATTGAGTCCCATTCACTTTTTACTTAGACAGCACTATTGCACTGCCTATGATTTAATTTCTGATCATTTTTCAAATTGCGTCTAGACCTAATCCAGATATAATTTTGCCTACCGGCCCCATAAGCCAAATATTTCTTGCTAGTAAATTTTATATATCTATAATTGTAAATTGATCGACAGTGTCCCGCGTTTTTGGTTTTTCTGATTAAGAATGATAATTTTGATTTTAATAAAATTTTGGACAAAATTTGAATATTTCGTCAAAATCTTCGATGAACAGTAGTTTTGCTGTACAGGTTCTTAATAATATTTTTACTACAAAAATTGAGGGTGGGCGGAGAGGTTCATTATTGTTCGTATGGATGGATATTTTCCGTGACTTTTGATCTACTGCGCGGCTAAATCCCTCGTGACTTAACAATAGGGCTCTCTGATGTTTAAAAACATATGTTCGATACATTGAAACATTGTTTATTAAAAGAAAAATCAAATACTGTTTTTTAATATCGCTAAAAATAAAAGCTCCTGATAGCATTTGCCTAAACTCCTTAAATATGGCTCTCTTAAATGGGTATCAGGGTTACTGCTGTACCTTCAGCACTAATTTTTAACATTCAAGTTTAATATTTGTTAAAATAAATGCCTCGACAATGATAATCATCCCTGAAAAAAGAACTCCTTCAATTATTTATCATGAGGGAGACTTGAAGCATCAAAATATAATTAAAGGATCATTATTTCCTCGGATTTCAAGGTGGGTCCCTCGAACCAACCTTTTTATAGGGATGTTCCCCATAGATATATTAGGGGGAGGCAATCCCCCCTGGGGAATAAGAACACATTAAATGATGTATATAAATAGGAGAAAAGAATTATTACCATTTAAATCTTAATGAAAAGAATGCTCCTTGTAGCACTTACCACCCCCTCCCTTTACCTGAAGATTGTCCTGGTGTTGCTTACGACGCCTTCTCCACTTTTCCACTTTTGTTCCAGTAGTAATCAGAATGTTATCTTTCACCCCCCTCCGTGTTATCCTCCTTCCCCATATCTTCTTATACGAACACATTAAGGCTCACCGGGTGATGGAAATTTGGGTACGCTGAAAATAGAAGCCCCCCCGCTCCTAAACGAAAGTCTACTGATCCTCCTCCATGACGATTAATGCAAAATTATACACCTCTGTACATGGGCGTACGGAATGGGGGAGGGGTATTGGGGGCACATTCCCCCAATGCCGAAATACAAAATAGAAAATACAAAGTACGCTGAAAATAGAAGCCCCCCCCTAAACGAAAGTCTACTGATCCTCCTTCATGACGATTTATGCAAAATTATACACCTCTGTACATGGGCGTACGGAATGGGGGAGGGGTATTGGGGGGCACACAACCCC
The DNA here is from genome assembly GCF_049724085.1 of Artemia sp. Qi Xiang Cuo. Classification (NCBI taxonomy): domain Eukaryota; kingdom Metazoa; phylum Arthropoda; class Branchiopoda; order Anostraca; family Artemiidae; genus Artemia; species Artemia sp. Qi Xiang Cuo. The sequence goes on along the minus strand of NC_142812.1, from coordinate 10,211,388 downwards.
CCCCCCCCAACTTCAAATTTACACTAGATATGGGTGAAAAAGCAGATGGTTGAAAAAGCAGTTGAAAAAAGGTAGATGTTGATAAAATGTAGATGGTTGAAAAAGCTGGAAATAAACAGCTGAAATGACAGAATAAAAGTCAAACAAGAAGCAATTATCCATAATGTCTTGGAAGGATTTATCTCTAATCCAAGAAGACTGATTAATACTGAAGCTTATTGATCATTAATGATTTTTGGTTTATTACTTATTAATAAAGATTTCATAGATATGATAAAACTTGCTGGCAATGTAAGGTTTTGTGAACTGCCAATAGTCGCATAATTTCAGCCCCCCGCCCTTCACCACAGAATCTGCAGCCCCCCCCCCCACTTAGAGAAGAAACTACGTACGCCCATCCCTCTGTACGTAATTTTATCAAGCCGCGAATGAAAAAACTTTTGTTTTTTTTTATAAAAAAGATTAAAATTAAATTAGTTTCGGTTAAGTCAAGCTTAGAATAAATGTCTAATTTAACCGTTTTCTTTGTATGGACTACGTGGATCTTTAGAATCGACTGCTTCACCACGCGGTATTACTACCTCTGAAACTGGAAAGCTCAATAGTTTCTGATTATTTTAAATCAATTAGTTATCACAGAATTTTCACTCTTTGGCTTTAAAGCACCCACTGGGCCAACATTGTCGTTCCGCTCCTCAGAATTGAAGAAATTACCACTCTATTACGGCACAATATTTTGTTGTTTCTTATACAGGTAAGTAGAACTTTCAATTTTCTTTCTAATGAACATTATTAAGGGAGAATATGGGATGGGGGAGAATTATCTGTTGGGAATTTTCCGCGGTTGGAGGAATTTTTCGAGGGGAATTTTTCACGGTTGGGCATTTCCCGGGGGGTAACTTCTGGGGGGATTTTCTACAGATTGAATTTTTGGGGGGATTTTTTGGAGGAGGCTTTTCTGCAGGAAGGGGACAATTCTCCGGAGGGGAATTCTTTGCAATGTTTCTCCTCTTCTTCGAAAATCAAGCAAATATTCTCAGGCTCTTTGCTTTTGATGGGTAAAATTAAAGTTTCGTTAAACGAACTGTTTGACTGTCAATTAAGCTAGAAGTTGGAAAATATTTTCTCCTAGATAACCGAATAACAACAAAATTGTGAGTTGTTTGATTCGGCTAATTATTGTTTATTAGCATGCTTGAACTTGGACTGTTGAGAACACGCAATGACGTATGCCAAAGCTAGTAAAAATTACATAGCTAATTAATTAATGTTTCTAAGATCAATAACGTACCTAAAATGGGACATGTCTAAAATTTCTAATCCAGAGTAGCGTAAAACTTATGCCCGAACAGTGGTGTCTATTGAGAAAATTTAGAAGTGGAGGGGGGGGGGTTTCTTTTGAAATTAAGAGGGGTGGGAGCAATTTACTTTTTTTATTTTTTTTTCAATGAAATTACTACAAAAAGATGGTTTTCAGTGAAAATACCAAAAAAAGGTGTTTTAAAAGTCTAGGAATTTGGGAGGGGCAAATGAAATCCAGTGGCGGTAATTAGCTCTTTGAAATTGACTCTTCTGTACCCAATACCAAGCCAAACTAAAGTCACAGTTTTATAAGACTGAACATGCCTAATTAAAAATTGTTATCATACGAGTATATTAATCTTAAACTTAAAAGGAAGAAAATGAAATTTTAGTCCTTATGTCAGGACTAGGAAGATTCAATGGGATCATTTAAAAATATTTCTTCAGAAAATAAATATGGTAATCTTTATAATAAAAAGTTTCTAAGGTTATAAAGTTACTCGCAATGAGTAATTTCATATGTTAGGCTCTGTTCAACATTAGTCATTGTCTGAGCATCCTATCAAAATTATTAACTAATCATTTTCAATTTTATTATTAGCAGTTAAAAATTATTAGCAAATAGTACCGTCTCCTTGAGCTAACAAAGAATTATTAGCTAACAATGTTAAGAAATTTCTGTTACACGTCAAATGGTTGTTGACATAGTTTTTTGATTGTTTTAATTAGGATTATCTTGGTGGAAGTGAATAAGAACTTGAGAGCCATGGCTAAATAGAGCAAAGCCAATACAGACGGTCTTTGTGAGAGGCAAAGATAGTATAACTTTTTCAGAATTGTATAAAAATGATTCATTTCACTTGTTGATAGATAGTCTATCATCCATCCTAGGGCAGAACTACGATAGGCAGGCATAGAGTAAGGGTAATACAACAGGGTGGCTAGTTTCTATGCAGTAAGTAATGACAGAGAATCCAAAATGTTTACTATTTTGTTCGGAACCGAACTAGCAGAGTGGTTAGCGCGTAAGACTAGCAAGCCTGTGACTGTAAGGGCATGGGTTTGAGTCCAAATATCGCTGGTTTTTTGGTTTGGAACTGAGGTCAGTGGCTACACAGCTGTCGACTGAAGGGCTCGGAAACGGAAATGAGCACGGCCAGTTGGGACTGTAAAATTTAGTGACTCATACTTTATCTTTTTACCTCAGTTCGTTCGTTGGTTTCCAGCAAATATTTTCAGAAATAGGTAGTATAGTGGGTTATGCTGATTTTTTTTTCAAGTCCTTTTTGGGTTTTATTTACTGTTTTAATGTTTTAATTTCTTAATTATTCAGAAATCTATCCATGGAGCTTGAATACTCTTTTTTAATTTACTAAATCCTTAAATTAAAGGATAGTCTGTATTTTTAGTGACGAAAAAATATTTTGCATTGTGGACATTGTTATTCTACTTTATACTTTAGAAGTTTGTTATTCCTTTATAACACTTCAATAACTGAAATTAGTAAGGTCAAACTTAAGCCCATTGAAAGCTAGTTAAATCATCTGGAACACACTCCCAGAGCCTGCACGAAATTGCCACTTGTTTGGTATCTTCAAAAAGAATGTTAGAAAGTTTCTAGCTAATAATTAAGTTTTTTTTTTCCGGTTTCCCTTGGATTTGATGTCTATGAATTGGGTTAAGTGTTTTCTTTTTTTTTCTTTTTTTTTAGCTGGTGAATTATTGCACTATTATCTTGCCTAGGTTTTGTTTTTGGGGAGTTTTGAGGGGGGGGGGTGAAATTATTTGTATTTTGTTTGTATTTATTTATTTAGTATATTAGTAGATTTAGTTTATTGCATTTTCCTCCTGTGATCCCTCCTGGCCATGAAGTCTTACGGGAGAGGCTACATTGAAGTTGATTTTGTTATGTGAGTTTATTGTTGTTGACCTATGTTATGTTTCAGAAATAAATCTTTTCTTATAGTGAAGTGCTTCTGAGTGAGATTTCTTACTAAGCATAAGTTACGGCTGCTTTTTAACGAAGATCTCCCCCCCCCCCTAATGACCCTCGTTTTACCGAAAAACACCCTGAAGTTTCGACCGCAAAATGTGTATTTTTTTCAATTTATATGACCTTTTTCGTGAAATGAATGTAGGAAGTAAGTGCACAATCCTAAATCAAACATTATTTTGAGTTTTACCCCCCTCGTTTCTCTAGGGCTAAATTTCCGGTGATGCACATGCTTATAGTATACTTTCTACCCACCTTACATATTTAGTAAAATGCCACTTGCACAGCAGTTTTCACTGTGGGGATTAAAGAGGGTTAAATTTGTAATTCCTGTTCATTTTGAGGTTAAATCTACCCTTGAAACTGACATTAAAACCCTATTTCCACTTAAACGCTTCTGTTATTTGAAGATGAAAAACTAATTTCGTGATTTTGCTTGGTGTTTACCAGTTAGAATTTTACAGTACCGATTACATTGAAAAAAAAGTTATTCCCCTTGAACTTATCATAGGTCTCTGCATTTTTGAAAACCGCAATTATCACAAAATTTACTTTTGCTTATTTCAAAAGTATGAATATTTGAGGAATTACCACATTTTTCCGCGTGTTACCGTGTTTGACCCTGAAGTAAATAATAAGCAAGATTAACGTTTATATAACTTTTAAATAAGCTTTAAATAAGCTTTATTTAGCATTAAATAAGATTAACGTTTAAATAAGCAAAGTTTACGTTTTTTGTTTGTAAAATTCAACACCAACAATCCATTAATTCCCTAAGAAAACTGTATCTTCACATGAAAAATCTACCTTCTTAAGGTACTTCGTATTGTATCTCTTTTATTTTCAACATAATAAGTGAAATTGGGCATTTTTTCAAGACCAAATTATTTTTGTATCTTTTTCTTAGCTTTTTTTTATGAGTTTTTACCCACCTTTCCTTTTTAAATTCAACCTCACTACTATCAAAAACTGCAAAACAGCACATGGTGGTCTTTTTCATTAAAACTTGGAATTTTTTTCTTTATTCTGAATTTTCCAAATTTTATAGGATAAATCAAGTTGTGCAAGGTTCCACTTAACCAATCAAAACTATTAGATTTCATTACCACTGTCCTTAGTACTTTGAAGACTAACATATCATATTACACTTGAAGGGGAACCACACAATCGGTCTTATACGATCATATCAAGTATCACATTTCAGCTCGATTCAATAGTTTCTTCCTCAATTCTTTTAAAACTAGACCAGAATCAAAGGGGAATTGTGTGAGGTTTCCTTAACTAATTATCCTCTTGAGAGGGGATATCACGGAATTTCACCTAGCTCCAGGTGTATGCGTCTAAATAGATGATATTCAGTATGTCGCGGAAACAAAAACATAGTTTGTCCTAGAAACTTGAGGAATTAGTAAGGACATGGACTTAGTTCAATGGCTTTTTCTAGTTAACCGTGTCTTAGGTAAATTTTTAAACCGTATTTTAGTAATATACTCTTTGGTATACCGATAAAATTTTTCAGTAGGATGGTCAGTGAAGTACGAAGAAATTTGCTCGTTTTTAAATATGTTCCCTACAAGTTTTATGTATATTCCCTTCAACATTTTATATAAAGTAACAAAAATGTTCCTCATTCTGTTGAAGATTAATTAAAAAAATCTTTTTCAACAAAATAAGTTTTTTTTTTTAAAGTAAAGAACTCCATTAAACCAAAATTAATAAAAATAGAATCAAATTATCTACCAAGAATACAACTACCACAAATCAGTATCAATAAATAACAGAAACCCGACACAAGCAGAAAATAAAATAAAGAAGAGAACTCGAAACGAGTAGTAACGAGTAATATGAGTAGGGTTCGAAACCCCAAGCTTTCTAAAAGCCAGAATATAATTTGTACTTTACTGAAAAAAATTCAAATGAATTTACTGAAAAAATCTGCATTGTCAGTTTAATATACATATGCTGATATTTATTCCTTAAAATCTTAACTGATTTTTGATTTCTTAAAGTTAGAAAAGTGAAAATATTTAAAAGATTTTTTTTCAGTTCAGTACAAATTTTATTCTGGCTTTTAGAAAGTTTTTTTTTCAATTCAAAAGGCAAAAATTTTTATTTTAACTCAATCTTTTATTTGGAAGTAACCAAAATTACACACTGTATAAAAAAAAGAACATGACATTGTTATTTCCTGGTCTTTATTCATGATTATAAAAATGCATTTTTCTGCAGTAATGAAAGGTAAGAGATACAACTAGTATAACTAACTACTCACCGCAGCACAAAGCCGGTTGAGATAGCCAAAACTAAGCACACTCTTTCCCTTCTTGAATTTATCCGAGCCTTTAATCCCTTCCAAATTCTATTTTCCTTTACATTCTGGCATAAAAAATACTCTCATCGAATTTGGGAATATCCTGATTTTCGTTCGGAACCGTAAGAACCCTCAAACAAAAAATTTGAGATAACCTATCAGCTTATTGGTGGATACATTTGCTTTTAGAAAGCTTGGGGCTTAGAACCCTACTCATATTAATTTCTGCTCATTTTGAGTTTGACTCTTATTTATTTTAATTTCTGTTTGCATTGGGGTTCATTTATTTATTGATACTGATTTATGGTAGTTATATTCTTGGTAGATTATTTGATTCTATTTGTGTTCATTTTGGTTTAATGGAGTTCTTTTTTTTTTAAACGTATTTTATTGAAAAAGTTGTTTTTATTAATTTCTGTTTGTTTTATGTTAACATAGTCTTTTTCAGGGAGAAAGACTGAGCCTCTTCTAAAGTCAAACAATCTTTCCTTCCATAAAAACCTTAAATACCCCCTGGGCATAGCTTACAACCCTTGCCCCCAATCTCTGGAGATTGTTTCAACCCCAAAGGCCTTGTTGTATGATATTTAGACCACTTTGAATAGAATAGCCATTTCAAATTTTCTATTAGATGCAATTCGGGACAATAAGACGTGTGTGTGTGTGTGGGGGGGGGGTAGCTGCCATCCGATCACTTTGACTCTTAAAAAGAACACTAGAGCGTCTGATTACCAATCCAATGAGCCCCCTCCGAATTTTATATGACCACGATTTCTATAAAAACCTTATATGTCCCCAGACCATAACTTACAACCCTTACCCTGACGGATGGGGGTTTTGTTATCCTCAAAGACGTAATTTCCAGACTTTTCTGATACGTTGAACAAAATGGCTATCTCAAAATTTTAATTGGAAGTGTTTGGGGAAATTATGAGCGCAGGGGGGGGGGGTCATTTGCCCTTTGATAACTTTCTAATGATTAAAAAGACACTAGTCTTCTCATTTTCCAATCAAATGAGCCCCTTTTGAAACTTCTACGACAAAACTTTCTATAAAAAAACTTATATGCTTCAAGGGCATAACTTACGACCCTTGTCCTGAGGGCTATGGGGGGAGGGGAAGGGGAGAATTGTCATCCTCAAAGACATAATTTCCAGACCTTTCAACTACGTTGGAGAAAATGACCGTATCAAAAGGTTGATTGTTAATGTTTGGAGAAATGATGGGCATGGGGGGGGGATTCTCCCTCCGAATACTTTTGACTACTAAAAAGGACAATAGCCCTTTCAATTTCCAATCGAATGAACCCTTTTTGAAATTTTTACGACAATGCTTTCTATATTATATGCCCCCAGGGCATAACTTAAAACCTTAGCCCCAAGGGCTGTGGGGGGGGGAGGGATTCATCCTCAAAAACCTAATTTCCAGAACTTTCGACTACGTTCAACAAAATGGCCATCTCAAAATTTTTATTGGATGTGTTTGGGGAAATGGTAGGCGTGAGAGGGGGGTTAGAATGAGCCCTTTTTAAATTTTTTACAACATTGCTTTCTATAAACACCTCATATGCCCCTTGGGCATAACTTACAACCCCTGCCCGTAGGGCTGTTGGGGGTTGTGATCCTCAAAGACATAATTTCCAGAACTTTCAACTACGTTGAAAAACAATGGCTAGCTCAAAATTTTGATTTTATATGTTTGGGGAAATGGTGGGCGTGAGAGGGGGCTTGCTGCCCTCCAATAATTTTCAACTATTAAAAAGGGCACTAGCCGTTCAAATTCCAAATCGAATGAGCCCTTTTTGAAGTTTCTACTACAACTTTTTCTATAGTACTGCTGAGATGCCTTATTGGGAATTAGCATTAACACAGTGCATTTTGATTTAATCTTATGGCAACATTTAGTTTTTAAACATAAAGGCAATTGGGAGGGTGGGCGTGGTAGGGGGATTAGTTTCCTTCCAATCACTTTCGACTAATAAAATGGGCATCAGCCCTTTCTATTTTTCATCGAATGAGCCCTTTTCGAAGTTCCTACGACAACTCCGTCGATACAAAGTGCCCTGGTCTAAACAATAATAACAACAACAAAAAAATACATTATACACACATCAATCTTTATTATAAAAATTTCCAGCCTTCCAATCACTTTCGACTATTAAAAAGGGCACTAGGCCTTTCAATTTCCAATCGAATGAGCCCCTTTTGAGTTTCTACGACAAAACTTTCTATAAACACCTTATATGCACCCAGGGCATAAATTACAACCCTTATCCTAAGGGCTGTGAGGGTGGTTGTCATCCTCTAAGACCTAATTTCCAGAACTTTCAACTACGTTAAACAAAATGGCTATCTCAAAATTTTGATTGGATGTGTCTGGGAAATGGTGGGTTTGAGAGGAGCGTTATTCGCTCTCCAATCATTTTCAACTATTAAAAAGGCACTAGCCCTTTCAATTTCCAATCAAATGAGCCCTTTTGAAGTTTCTACGACAACGCTGTCAATATGAACCTTATAAGCCCCCAGGGCATAACTTACAACTCTTGCCCTGAGGGAAGGGGGGGAACTTGTCAAGCTCAAAGACCCAATTTACAAAACTTTCAACTACGTGGAACAAGATGGCTATCTAAAAAATTTGATTGGATGTGTTTGGGGAAAAGGTGGGCATGAAAGGGGTGTTAGCTGCCCTCCAATCAATTTCGACTATTAAAAAGGACACTAGACCTTTGAAATTCCAATCGAATGAGCCCTTTTTCAAGTTTTTATGACAAAGCTTTCAATAAGAACCTTATATGCCCCCAGGGCATAACTTATAACCCTTGCCCGGAAGACTATAGGGGGAGTTTCCTGTTCAAAGACATAATTTCCAGAGCTTTCAACTGCGTTTAACAAAATGGCTATCTCAAAATTTTGATTGGTTGGGTTTGGGGAAATGGTGGGCTTGAAAGTTTAACGCTCAGTTTCATTTATCTTTATTTAAATTAATTAAAAAACTTTTTCCAAAAAATAAGATTTTCAAAGAAAAGTAAAGAACTCCATTAAACAAAAATGAGCAAAAATAAAATCAAATAATCTACCAAGCTAGAAACTACCACAAATCAGCATCGATAGATAAATGAAACCCAAAACGAACAGAAATTGCAATAAATAACCGAGTCAAACTCAAAACGGGTAGAAATTAACATGAGTTGGGCGCAAAACCCCTACGCCTTTCCAAGGACAGAATATAATTTGCACTTTACTGAAAAAATATAAATGTTTTTACTTTTATAACTTTAATAAATCAAAAAATATTAACATTTTGATTACTAAATATCAGTATATGTATATTAGACTGACAATGCACATTCTTTTGTGCATTCTAAGTTATGCCCCCAGGGCATAACTTGCAACCCTTGCCCCGAGGGCTGTGGAGGAGTGTCCTCCTCAAAACATAATTTCTATCTGGAAATCAACTACGCTGAACAAAATTGCAATTTAAAAATTTTGATTGGATGTGCTTGGGGAAAAGGTGGGCCTGAAAGGTGGGCTAGTTGCCCTCAAATCGCTTTTGACTATCAAAAAGGGCACTAGACCTTTGAATTTCCAATCCAATGAGCCTTTTTTCAAGTTTCTACGACAAAAGTTTCAATAAAAAGTTATATACCCCCAGGGCATAACTTATAACCCTTGCCCTGAAAACAGTGAGGGGAGTGTCCTGCTCAAAGGTTTAATTTTCTGAACTTTAAACTGCATGGAACAAAAAGCCTATCTCAAAATTTTGATTGGATGCGTTGGGGATATGGTGGGCATGAAAGGGGTGTTCGTTGACTTCCAATCACTTTCGACTATTAAAAAGGGCACTAGCCATTTCAATTTCCAATCAAATGAGCCCTTTTTGGAGTTTCTCCGACAACGCCTTCTATAAAAACCTTATATACCCCCAGGGCATAACTTACAACCCTTGCCCTGAGGGCTGTGGGGGGGGGGGGCGGTGTTATTTTCAAAGACCTAGTGTCCAGAACTTTAAACTACGTTGAACAAAATGGCTATCTCAAAATTTTGATTACATGTGTTTGGGGCGTTCAAGGGGGGTTAGTTGCCCTCCAATCACTTTTGACTATTAAAAAGGGTACTAGCCCTTTAAATTTCCATTCAAATGAGCCTTTTTTTAAGTTTCTATGACAACGCTTTCTATAAAAACCATATATAACCCCAAGGCATAACTTACAACCCTTGCCCCGAGGGCTATGGGGGAGTGTCCTCCTCAAAAACATAATATATATCTGGAAATCAACTACGCTCAACAAAATGGCTATCTCTAAATTTTTATTGGATGTGTTTCAGGAAAAGATGGGCGTGGAAGGGGTGTTAGTTGCCTGCCACAATCACTTTCGACTATTAAAAAGGGCACAAGCCACTCTAATTTCCAATTGAATGAGCCCTTTTCGAAGTTTCTACGACAACTTCTTCGCTACGAAGTGCCCTGGTCTAAAGGAAAAAAAAAATAATACACTGTGCCAACATCGTTCTTATATGCCCCCAGGGCACAACTTAAAACTCTTTCCCTGACGGTTGTTGGGTTAGTGACCTCCTCAAAAACATATTTTCTATCTGGGAATCAACTAAGCTGAACAAAAAGGCTATCTCAAAGTTTTGATTGGATGTGTTTGGGGGAATGATGGGTGTGGGGGGGGGGGGGGTGCGTTTTCCCTCCAATCACTTTCGACTAGTAAAAAGGACACTAGCCACTCCAATTTCCAATCGAATGAGCCCTTTTCGAAGGTTATACGACAGCTCCTTCGATACGAAGTGTCCTGGTCTAAGACCAAGAAAAAAAATAAATACATAATGCAATGTGCCAACATCGTTCTTTACTTAGGCAGCGCTATTGCGCTATCTGGAAATCAACTAAGCTGATTAAAATGGCTATCTCAAAGTTTTGATTAGATGTGTTTGGGGAAAAGGTGGGCGTGAGAGGTGGGTTTGTTGCCCTCTTATATCTTCCGACTATTAAAAAGGGCACTAGCCCTTTGAATTTCCAATCGAATGAGCCTTTTTTGAAGTTTCTACGACAAAGCCTTCAATAAAAAACCGTATATGCCCCCAGGGAATAACTTACAACCCTTGCCCTAAGGGCTGTGGGGGAGTGTCCTCTTCAAAAACATAATTTTTATCTGGAAATCAACTACGCTGAACAAAATATCTATCTCAAAATTTTGATTGGATGTGTTTCGGAAAATGGTGGGCGTGGAAGGGGTATTAGTCGCCTTCCAATAATTTTTGACTCTTAAAAAGGGCACATGCCACTCCAATTTCCAATTTAATGAGCCCTTTTTCGAAGTTTCTACGACAACTTCTTCGATACGAAGTGCCCTGCTCTAACGGAAAAAATCAATAAATAATACATTGTGCCAACATCATTTTTATATCCCCCCAGGGCATAACTTAAAACCCTTGCCCTGAGGGTTTTGGGAGAGTGTCCTCCTTATAAGCAAATTTTCTTTCCGGAAATCAACTCCACTGAACAAAATGGTTATCTCAAAATTTTGATTGGATGTGTTTTGGGCAATTATGGGCGTGAGGGGGGGGGGGGGCTAGTTGCCCTCCAATCACTTTCGATTATTAGAAAGGGCACTAGCCACTCTAATTTCCAATCGAATGAGCTCTTTTCGAAGTTTTTACGACAACTATTTCGATACGAAGTGCCCTGGTATGGAAAAAAAATACATTGTGCCAACACCGTTTTTTTACTTAGGCAGCACGATCGCACTGCCTATGATTTTTGCAATAACTTACTACATAAACCTTATATGCCGCCAGGGTATAATTTACAACCCTTGCACTGAGGGCTCTGAGGGGGTTATTATCCTAGAATACCGAATTTCCAGAACTTTCAACTACGTTGACCAAAATAGATATCTCAAAAGTTTTATTGGATGTGTTTGGGAAAATAGTGGGCGCGAGAGGGCCGTTAGTCGTTATCCAATCACATTCAACTGTTAAAATAGGCACTAGCTTTTTCAATTTCCAAGTGAAGATTCTACGACAAAAAAAAACATTAAAACATATAATGTTTTCATTAAAAACATTATATGCCCCCAGGGCATACCTTACAATTCTTGCCCTGAGGGCTGTGGGGGGAGGGTTTGTCATCCTTAAAGACCTAATTTCCAAAACTTTCAACTACGTTGAATAAAACGGCTATCTAAAAATTTTGATCGGAAGTGTTTGGGGAAAGGGGGGCGTGAGAGGGGGGTTAGTCGCCCTCAAATCACTTTTGACAATTAAAAAGGGTACTAACCCTTTGAATTTCAAATCGAATGAGCCGTTTTTTAAATTCCTACGAAAAAATTGCAATAAAAACCATATATGCCCCCAGGGCATAACTTATAACCTTTGAGTTGAAGACTCTGGAGGAAGTGTCCTGCTCAAAGGTGTAATTTCCTGAATTTTGAACGTCGTGGGAAAAATTGGCTATCCCAAATTTTTATTGGATGTGTTTTGGGAAATGGTGGGCGTGGAAGGGGTGATAGTTGCCTTCCAATCAGTTTTGACTGTTAAAAAGGGCACTAGCCATTTCAATCTCCAATCGAATGAGCCCTTTTTGAAGTTTCTACGACAACGCGTTCTATAAAAATCTTATATGCCCCATGGGCATAACTTACAGCCCTTGCCCCGAGGGTTTTGGGGGAGTGTCCTCCTCAAAAACATATTTTCTATCTGGAAATCAACTACGCTGAACAAAATGTCTATCTCAAAATTTTGATTCGATGTGTTTGGGGGGAATGATGGGCGGGGGGGGGGCTAGTTGCCCTCCAATCACTTTTGAATATTAAAAAGGGCACTAGCCCTTTGAATTTCCAATCGAATGAGCCTTTTTAGAAGTGTCTACGACAACGCCTTCTATAAAAACCTTATATGCCCCAGGGCATAACTTACAACCCTTGCCCTGAAGGCTGCGGAGGAGTGTCTTCCCCAAAAACATAATTTATATCTGGAAATCAACTACGCTGAACGAAATGGCTATCTCAAATTTTTGATTGGATGTGCTGAGGGAAATGGTAGGCGTGGAAGGGGTGTTAGTTGCCTTCCAATCACTTTCGACTATAAAAAAGGGCACAAGCCACTCCAATTTCCAATTGTATGAGCCCTATTCGAAGTTTCTACGATAACTTCTTTGATACGAAGAGCCCTGCTCTAAAAGACAAAAAAATAATAAATAGTGCCAACATCGTTCTTATGTGCCCTCAGGGCATAACTTAAAACCCTTGCCCTGAGGGTTTTGGGGGAGTGTCCTCCTCAAAAACATATTTTCTATCTGAAAATTAGCTATGCTGAACAAAATGGCTATCTCAAAATTTTTATTGGATGTGTTTGGGGGAATGATGGAGGTGGGGGGGGGGGCTAGTTGACCTCCAATCACTTTCGACTATTAAAAAGAGCACTAGCCACTCCAATTTCCAATCGAATGAGCCCTTTTCGAATTTTCTACGACAACTCCTTCGATACAAAGTGCCCGGGTATGGAGAAAAAAAATACATTGTGCCAACATCGTTCTTTACTTAGGCAGCGCTATTGCGCTGCCTATGAAACAAAATACATAACTTACATAACATTCCTGCCAGAAAAGCACAAAAAATATGCTTGGCTTGGGAAGGACATTAAATAATAGTAGTTAAAAACAAACAGAAACAACAAATTAACTGAACATATTTTTTTTCTTCCTTCAAGAAGATAAGTAAAACAGTAAATAAAGCAACCCATGCTTTCAACTTTAAAAGTAAAAAAAGAAGTTGAGAGAGAAAGCAATAGGGAACGAGAGAAAAGGGGAAAATAAAAATGGGGAGAAAAAAAAATCTGGAGGAGGACAGCAACTAAACACTTTTTCTGTAATGAACCTTCAATGCTCGCTTAAAGGAAATAAGATTGTTTGAATTCCGAATGTCTAAGGGGAGTGAATTCCAAATAGTCCGTGCAAAAAATCTAATTAATAAAGAAGCATTTTTCGTAGAGGGCGCTTCTTGGACTACGTCCAAAGAATGTCGTGTGTCGTAAGTGTGCAAGTCTTGTTTTAATGAAAACAGATTTTGAAATGAAGATGGAGGGAGGTTATTGAAATACTTGAAACAAAAATTTGCAATCTGGAAATCTCGAGTCTTGTATACATCAAATATCTTGGTAAATTTGAAATGAAGACTGATGCCATCTCTGTGTTGAACAGGTGATATAATTTGAACTAGCTTATTTTGGATGATTTGAACTCTTTTATAACAAGAAATGAAGTTATTTGCCCATATGGAGCACCTGTAAGAGAAATGGGGATGAAAATTAGAATGATAAATCATTGTTAGGATTTTGTTAGCGAAACGAAATTTAAGACGGCGGATGACTCCAAGGGACCTTGAAAGTTTATTGCCAAATAATTTTGCATTTTCTTTCCATGAAAGATTCTCATCAAATACAAATCCAGGATATCTACTGGTTATTACTCTATTTATAATATTATTAGCTACTTTTAATATTAGATCAGTTTGAATTGACGATATTCTAGAAAATGATATATAATTTGTCTTACTGTAATTCAGTGTTAAATGGTTCGAATCAGCCCATGTGACAAATTCAGTGAGAACTGTTTCCATTTTTGTAAACAATGAAGGTAGATTTTCACATGCAACAAAAAGAAGTTTATCGTCTGCAAATAGTATTATGTTGGCTTCAGACAAATAATACTGTACCTGGCCAAAATAGATAAGAAAAAGTATGGGTCCCAGTATTGATCTTTGTTGCAATCCACAGGGTATAAAATGGCGCTGAGATGTTAGGTTTACATTATGCAGAACTTGAGCTCTATTACTAAAATACGAATGGTACAATTTTAAAGGTACGTTATGCATCCCTATTGATTTGAGAATCTAAAGTAATTTGTGATAATCAATAGTAATGAAACTTTTTTAATGTCTAACAATAATGCTGCCGGTATTAGGCTATTACCAAACGCATCATTCACCCAATCAACCAATTTTAAGATGGCAAGAACCGTTGAAAGTCCTTTCCGAAAACCGAACTGCGTTTTGCAAAGTATTTCCTCAAGCTCCTGGAGTAAATTATATATTCTTTTATGAGCCACTTTATCGTAAATCTTGAAAAAAAAGGCAGAATGGACACGGGCTGGAAATTGCTCGGGTCATTTTTTTACTCTCCTTTATAAAGGGGTAATATACGTGCCACCTTAAGCCATTCTGTGAAAGTTCCCTTTTCAAGTGACAAATTTATTAAATAAGATAAAATTGCGATGACAATTTTTTTTAGGTGTTTTAACTGTTTTTAACGACACTTCATCAATTCCGCAAGATTGTGATTTCATTTTCGTAATTATTTCATTTGTCACATTCCGTAAATATGAATTCAGAAGTTACATTTCGAGGTGGGAGGTGGGAGTATAATGATCTTTTAGAAGCTTCATGGCTTCCTCTTCTCTCCTCTGAAACCTTCCTCTGAAAAATACTTGAATAAATTTTCCGCAATTTCTTTCGGATCATTTAGAATTTCATCACCAAAAGTCATCTTTTTTATTTGCTCCTTTTGTTTTTCATTGTAGTTTATTGTTTTTCATTTCATTTTGTTCTCCTTTTGTTTTTCATTTCATTTATTGCAGTACTTCATTAATTTTTGTCCTGTTCTTCTTCATATTTCCTTTAATTTGATCAACTTTCCTTTCATAATATGATTTTTCAGCATACATTTTTATTTCATTCGTTCTATTTCGGTATTCTTTAAAAGTCTGGAATTTCTGATCTGTGGGGTCTTTTAGGTAATCTTTATACAAATTATTCTTCGTTTTTACACAAGCAAAGATACCAGTCGTCATCCATTCCTTCCTTGGAATATTTTTTTTGTATCCAGAAACAAATTATAAGCCTCATTTGCCCGCTTACTTTTAAAAACATCCGAAAAATCAACATGGTCTAAATTTTCAGCTAGTTTTCTTAAACTATTTTCTGATAAATCTCGATATTTAAGCTTATTTTTGGGTGGCTTGATATTTAAAATGTCAAGTTTGCCAATCAGCACAAGGTGGTGTGTTCCATCATTAATAAGAAAGTCAACCGAACAATCTTTTAATAATTGACCATCAAAAAAAATATTATCTATTAGAGTTGCCGAAGACTGCGTTAATCCCGTGGGAATTGATACTAAAGGGTAAAAATGAGACGACAACATTATGTTAAGGAAATCATCAAGGCAATCTGAATTCAACAATTCAATATTGAAATCACCCATTATAAATGTCTTTTTATTTTCTCTTGAAACTTTAGACAAAAACTTTCAAAAACATCTATTAAATCGTTATCTGAAAATGAGGTTATTTTATATAGTATTCCCATTACCAAATTTTCTGAGCTTGACGACTTTGTTTCAATAAACAGAGTTTCAACTTTACCTTCAAGCCAGAGCGAAAGGTCATCTCTTACCTTATAATCCACATCACTTCTAATCAAAGCTGCTAGTCCTCCTCTCTGCATAAGAGAACGACCTTTATAGTCAAGTTTGTACCCTGGAACAGAGAGATCCAATTACATTTACATTCACGTCATTTAAAAAAATTTCACATAGGCCTATAAACAAAGGTTGGTATTTAAGACAGTCCTTTACTGACAGGAGTGAACATTTCGCTGATCGAAACCCTTGACAGTTCCAAAAAAGTAAAGAATTACCTTTACTAGAATCCCATTGAGAAAGACTCCCAAGTTCAACGTATGCCCTATGTTTTGTACATTTTGTTAGTCCATCTTTTCCTTCTGATCCATCATATGAAACGTCTGTGTGCAAATACATCATCCAGAACTAGCCTATTTTCTTCGTAATGTCTTAAACGATCATGAGACCCTAACATGAACTAACCGTACACAGTAAGGAGTAAGGAGAACAAATATAAAGAGGAAAACAAAAACAACTAGATAAATATACATTAAGGCAGAAAAGGATATTGAAAGAGAGAAAAGAAAATGAAAAACCTGAACAAAAATGAAAATAGCCCGAGAAATGCAAGTCTTAAGCTGAGGGTCCTTAACTGATAATATCATTAGCACTTCGGATTTTTCTTGTGTTTGGACCCTGCTTAACAAAAATCGTTCCTTCTATGGACCATGTGTTCTTTGAACCGAGTTTATCGTGAGCCAGGTCAAGCAACTGTTTCCTCTTTCTAGTTAAGTACTCCGACACAAATATACTTGTTTTCACTAGGTTTGATTTAGCTAAAAAAACGGATTTCGCAACCTCCTGGTTACTAAATACTACGCTAGCGGGAGACACGTTGCAACTGTCCGGACTGGACGAAGATTGGAACCGACGAATGTTCAGTTTGTGGCGAATTCGCAATATCCGGTAATCCCATTTTGTCTCCGATAATTTCTTTTACTGCCGTCTCAACGCTGAATCCTTGAGTTCGCTTCAAACCACTGAAAAAAAGCGTATTCAATCTTGTTTTTTGGTCCATATCATCTATTTTTAGTTCGATCACTTCAATTCTGTTCTCCAGGGATCCAATTTGATTTTTAAAGCCCAGATAACATTTTTTCAAAAGAGCTGAATTTAGCCGAGTTTTCGTGCAGGATCACATCGTGAATTTTGGAAACTATGTCTTTTGCAACAGCAGAGTTGAGCCCCGAAGGAGGAACTGCGTTCAAGTTATCATTGACTTTTTGTTCAATTTCATTGCGCAAACCATTCGGAGATGTTTAAGTTCTTTTTGCGCGCTATCCACGACAGAGGCAAGAGAAGCCCGATCAAAGTTTAACTTTTCTAAGTAGATTAATTAAAAAAAAATTTCCACAAAATTCATTTTTTAAAGAAAAGTAAAGAACTCCATTTAACAAAAAATGGGCAAAAAAAAATCTAATAATCTACCAAGCGTGAAACTACCACAAATCAGCATCGATAAATAAATGAAACCCAAAACGAACAGAAATTACAATAAATAACCGAGTCAAACTCAAAACGAGAAGAAATTAACATAAGTAGGACTCGAAACCCCTATGCCTTCCCAAGGCCAGAACAAAATCTGCACGTTACTGAAAAAAATACAAACGAATGTGCATTGTCAGTTTAACATACATATACTAAAATTTAGTAATCAATATGTTAATATTATTTGATTTATTAAAGTTATAAAAGTAATAACGTTTATGTTGTTTCAGTAAAGTGCAAATTATGTTCTGGCCGGAGGCATAAGGGTTTTGTAACCCAAAATGTTAATATTATTTGATTTATTAAAGTTTTAAAAGTAAAAATATTTATATTTTTTTTCAGTAAATTCCCAGTAATTCCCAGAGCATTCGACTACGTTGAACAAAGTAGATATCTCAAAATTTTGAATGGATGTGTTTGGGGAAATGGTGGGCGTGAGAGGGGGGTTAGTTGTCCTTCAATCACTTTCGACTATTAAAAGGGCACTAGCCCTATCAATTTTCAACTGAATGAACCCTTTTTACTGTTTTTACAACATCGCTTTCTATAAAAGCCTTCCATGCTCCCAGGGCATAACTTACAACCCTTGCCCTCAGGGTTGTGGGGGGATGGGTTGTCATCCTTAAAGACCTAATTTCCAAAGCTTTCAACTACGTTGAATAAAATGGCTATTTAAATATTTTGATTGGATGTGTTTAAGGAAAAGGTGGGTGTGAGAGGGGGATTAGTTGCCCTCAAATCACTTTCGACTATTAAAAAGAGCATTAGCCCTTTGAATTTCCAATCAAATGAGCCCTTTTTCAAGTTTTTACGATAAAGATTTCAATAAAAACCTTATATGCCCCCAGGGCATAACTTATAACCCTTGCCCTGAAGAATGTGAGGGGAGTGGCCTGCTCAAAAGTATAATTTCTTGAACTTTAAACTGCATAGAACAAAATTGCTATTTATTTTGATTGGATATGTTTGTGGAAATGATGGGCGTGGAAGGGGTGTTAGTTTCCTTCCAATCACTTTCTACTATTAAAAAGGGCACAAGCCATTTCAATTTCCAAACGAATGAGCCCTTTTTGACGTTTCTACGACGACAAGTTCTATAAAAACCTTATAAGCCCCCAGGGCATAACTTACAACCCTTGCCCTGAGGGCTGTGGGGGAGTGTCCTCCTCAAAAACATAATTTCTATCTGGAAATCCACAACACTGAACAAAATGGCTATCCAAAAATTTTGATTGGATGTGTTTGGGGAAAAGGTGGGCGAGAGAGAGGGGCTAATTGCCTTCAAATCCCTTTCGACTATTAAAAAGGGCACTAGACCTTTGAATTTCCAATCGAATGAGCCCAGTTTCTACATAAGAGATTTCAATAAAAACTTATATGCCCCCCGGGCATAACTTATAACCCTTACCCTGGAGACTGTGGGGGAGTGTTCTGCTCAAAGGTATAATTTCCTGAACTTTAACTGCGTGGAATGAAATGGCTATCTAAAAATTTTCATTGGATGTGTTTGGGGAAATTGTGGGCGTGGAAGGGTTTTCGGTTGCCTTCCAATTACTTTCGACTATTAAAAGGGGCACTAGCCATTCCAATTTCTAATCGAATGAGTCCTTTTTGAATCTTCTACGTCAACGCGTTCCATAAAAACTTTATATGCCCCCAAGGCATAACTTACAACCCTTGTCCTGAGGGCTTTGAGGTGGTTGTCATCCTCAAAGACCTAATTTACAGAACTTAAAACTACATTGAATAAAATGGCTATCTCAAAATCTTGATTGGGTGTTATTGAGGAAAAGGTGGGCGTCAAAGGGGGGTTAGTTGCCCTACAATTACTTTCGACTATTAAAAAGGACACTAGCCCTTTGAATTTCCAATCGAATGAGCCTTTTTTGAAATTTCTACGACAACACCTTCTATAAAACCTTATTTGCCCCCAGGGCATAACTTATAACCCTTGCCCTGAAGACTCTGAGGGGAGTGGCCTGCTCAAAGGTATAATTCCTTGAACTTTAAACTGCATGGAACAAAATTGCTATTTATTTCGATTGGATATGTTTGTGGAAATGATGGGCGTGGAAGGGAGTGTTAGTATCCTTCCAATCACTTTCGACTATTAAAAAGGGCACTAGCCATTTCAATTTCCAAACGAATGAGCCCTTTTTGAAGTTTCTACGACTACGCTTTCTATAAGAACCTTATAAGCCCCCAGGGCATAACTTACAACCCTTACCGTGAGGGCTGTGGGGGAGTGTCCTCCTCAAAAACATAATTTCTATCTGGAAATCCACAACAATGAACAAAATGGCTATCTAAAAATTTTGATTGGATGTGTTTGGGGAAAAGGTGGGCGAGAGAGAGGGGCTAATTGCCTTCAAATCCCTTTTGACTATTAAAAAGGGCACTAGACCTTTGAATTTCCAATCGAATGAGCCCAGTTTCTACATAAAAGATTTCAATAAAAACTTATATGCCCCAGGGCATAACTTATAACCCTTACCCTGGAGAGTGTGGTGAAGTGTTCTGCTCAAAGGTATAATTTCCTGAACTTTAACTGCGTGGAACAAAATGGCTATCTAAAAATTTTGATTGGATGTTTTTGGGGAAATGGTGGGCGTGGAAGGGGGGTTAGTTGCCCTCAAATTACTTTCGCCTATTGAAAAGGGCTCTATCACTTTCAATATCCAATCGAATGAGCCTTTTTTGAAATTTCAAAGACAACACCTTCTATAAAAACCATATATGCCCCTAGGGCATAACTTACAACCCTTGCCCTGAAGGCTGTGGGGGAGTGTCCTCCTCAAAAAAATAATTTCTATCTGGAAACCAACTACGCTGAACAAAATGGATATCTCAAAATTTTGATTGGATGTGTGTGGGGGAATGATGGGCGCGGGGGGGCCTAGTTGCCCTCCAATCACTTTTGACTATTAGAAAGTGCAATAGTCCTTTAAATTTCCAATCGAACTAGCCTTTTTTGAAGTTTCTACGACAAAGCCTTCTATAAAAACCTTATATGCCTCCAGGGCATAACTTAAAACCCTTGCTCTGAAGGCTGTGGGGAAGTGTCCCCCTCAAAAACATAATTTCTATCTGGAAATCAACAACGCTGAACAAAATGGCTATCTCAAAATTTTGATTGGATGTGTTTCGGGAAATGGTTGGTGTGGAAGGGGTGTTAGTTGCCTTCCAATCACTTTTGACTATTAAAAAGGGCACAAACCACTCCAATTTCCAATTGAATGAGCCCTTTTCAAAGTTTATACGACAACTTCTTCGATACGAAGTGCCCTGCTCTAAAGGAAAAAAATGATTAATGATACATTGTGTCAAAATCGTTCTTATATGCCCTCAAGGCATAACTTAAAACCCTTGCCCCAAGGGTTGTGCGGGAGTGTTCTCCTCAAAAACATATTTTCTATCTGGAAATCAACTACGCTGAACAAAATGGCTACCTCAAAATTTTGATTGGATGTGTTTGGGGGATTAAGGGACGTGGGGGGGCTAGTTGAGCTCCAATCACTTTTGACTATTAAAAAGGGCACTAGCCCTTTGAATTTCCAATCGAAAGAGCCTTTTTTGAAGTTTCTACGACAACGCCTTCTATAAGAACCTTATATGCCTCCAGGTCATAACTTAAAACCCTTGCCCCGAGGGTTTTGGGGGAGTGTCCTCGTCAAAAAGATATTCTCTATCGGAAATCAACTACTCTGAACAAAATGGCTATCTCAAAATTTTGATTGGATGTGTTTGGGGGAATGATGGGCATGGAGTGGCGGGGCTAGTTGCCCTCTAATCACTTTCGACTGTTAAAAAGGGCACTAGCCCTTTGAATTTCCAATCAAATGAGCCTTTTTTGAAGTTTCTACGACAACGCCTTCTATAAAAACCTTATATGCCACTAGGGCATAACTTACAGCCCTTGCACCGAGAGTTGTAGGGGTGTGTCCTCCTCAAAAACATATTTTCAATCTGGAGATCAACTACGCTGAACAAAATGGTTATCTCAAAATTTTGATTGGATGTAATTGGGGGAAGGATGGGCCGGGGGGATAGTTGCCTTCAAATCACTTTTGACTATTAAAAAGGGCACTAGCCCTTTGAATTTCCAATCCAATGAGCCTTTTTTGAAGTTTCTACGACAACGCCTTCTATAAAAACTATAAATGCCCCCAGGGCATAACTTACAACCCTTACCCTGAAGGCTGTTGGGGAGTAGGCTATCTTCCTCAAAAACATAATTTCTATCTGGAAATCAACTACGCTGGACAAAATGGCTATCTCAAAATTTTGATTGTATGTGTTTCGGGAAATAGTGGGCGTGGAAGGAGTGTCAGTTGCCTTCCAATCACTTCTGACTATTAAAAAGGACACAAGCCACGCCAATTTCCAATTGAATGAGCCCTTTTCGAAGTTTCTACGACAACTTCTGTGATACGAAGTGCCCTGCTCTAAAGGAAAAAAATAATAAATGATACATTGTGCCAACTTCGTTCTTATATACCCTCAGGTCAAAACTTAAAACCCTTGCCCCGAGGGTTGTGGGGGAGTTTCCTCCACAAAAACATATTTTTCTATCTGCAAATCAACTACGCTGAAAAAAAAGGCTATCGAAAAATTTTGATTGGATGTATTTGGGGGAATCAAGGGCGTGTGTGGGGGGGGGGCTAGTTGCCCTCCGATCACTTTCGACTACTAAAAAGGGCTCTAGCCATTTCAATTCTCAATCGAATGAGCCCTTTTCAAAGTTTCTACGACAACTCCTTTGATACGAAGTGCCTGGGTATGGAGGAAAAAAATACATTGTGCCCACATCGTTCTTTACTTAGGCAGCACTATTACGCTGCCTATGCTCAGAGGCAACGCTATAGCATTGCCTATAGTAAAGGCCATACGGTTCTAATGTTTTATTATCAATTTATTATTATTATTTATTTTTGTTATATTGAAGTTTCCACCACAACGCCTTCTGTAAAAACCTTATATGCCCTCAGGGCATAACTTAATACCCTTGCCCCGAGGGTTGTGAGGGAGTGTCCTCCTCAAAAACATATTTTCTATCTGCAAATCAACTACGCTGAACAAAATGGTTATCTCAAAATTTTTATTGGATGTGTTTAGGGGGATGATGGGCGTTGGGGGGGGGGGGCTAGTTGCCCTCCAATCACTTTTGACTGTTAAAAAGGACACTAGCCACTCCAATTTTCATTCGAATGAGCCCTTTTCAAAGTTTCTATGACAAATCCTTTGATACGAAGTGCCTGGGTATGGAGGAAAAAAAAATACATTGTGCCCACGTCGTTCTTTACTTAGGCAGCACTATTATGCTGCCTATGCTCAGAGGCAACGCTATAGCGTTGCCTATAGTAAAGGCCATACGGTTCTAATGTTTTATTATCTATTTATTATTATTATTTATTTTTGTTATCCAGAGTGACTTCTTATGGAAGGAGTCGTCGAAAAACTTCAAAGGGGTCTCATTCGATTGGAAATCGAGAGTTCTAGTGCCCTTTTCAAGGGTCAAAAGTGATTGGAAGGCAACGAACACCCCTTCCATGCCCACCATTTCCCCAAACACATCCAATCCAAATTTTGAAATAGCCATTTTGTTCTACGTAGTTGACTTCCAGATAAAAATTATGTTTTTGACGAGGACACTCCCCCACAACCCTCAGGGCAAGGGTTGTAAGTTATGCCTATCGGCATATAAGCTTTTTATAGAAAGTGTTCTCGTAGAAGCTTCAAAAAGGGTTCATTCGATTGGAAGTTCAAGTGGTTAGTGCCCTTTTTAATAGTCGAAAGTGATTGGAGGGCAACTAACCCCCTCTCCCGCCCAAACAAATTTCGTTTTCCCCAAACAAATCCAATCAAAATTTTGAGATCGACATTTTTTTCAACGTATTTGAAAATTCTGGAAGTTAATTGTTTGAGGATGAAAACCCCCTACAGTCCTCAGGGCAAGGTTTGTAAGTTATGCCCTGGGGGCATATAAGGTCCTTATAGAAATCGTTGTCTTAGATTCTTCAAAAAGGGTTCATTCAATTGGAATCTTAAATGGCTAGTGCCCTTTTTAATAGTCGAAAGTGATTGGAAGGCAACTAATAACCTTTCCACGCCCACCATTTCCCCAAACATATCAAATCAAAATTTTGAGATAGCCATTTTGTTCAACATAGTTGAATATTCTGGAAATTATATATTTGAGCATGACACTCTCCCTCGAGGTCTTCAGGGCAAGGGTTATAAGTTATGGCCTGCGGTCATATATAATTCCTATGTAACGAAACCCCGTATAATCTTCAGAGAGGGCTAATATGATTTAAAACTAAAAACTTTCGTCCGCTTATTAGACGTAGATATGTGTCGGAGAGTTACCAGCCCCTCCCACGCTTTATTCACAAATGTTTTCAATGAACATTTCGAGATAGGTGTTTAGACAACTATAATTAAAAGATCATATGACAAAAACTCCGGTGTAGACACAACCCTCCAGGGCCCAGGGGCAGGCGTTGTGAGTTATACCCTGAGGGCATATATGGTTTTTATGGAAGGGATGCTCGTATAAATTTCAAAGAGGGCTCATTTGATGGGAAATTTAAAGCTCCGAGTAACCTTTTAAGAGTCAGAAGAAATTAGAGGGTGCCTATCCCCCCCTCCACGCCCTTTTTTCTCAACCTCATTTAATAAGTAATCTGAGACGGCCATTTTTTTAAATAGTTCTAAAACCATATAACAAAAATTCCGGGGTCAACACAGCCCCCCAGGGCCCGAAGGCAGGTGTTGTAAGTTATGCCCTGGGGGAATATATAGTTTGTATGGAAGGGATGCTCGTAAGAACTTCAGAGAGGGCTCATTTGATTGGAATTTGAAAGTTCTAGTTCAGTTTTTGAGAGTCAAAAGAGACTGGAGGGCACCTAGCTCCCACGCCCATCTTTTCCCGAATGCATCAGATAAAAATTTTGATATAGCAATTAAGCTAAAAATTGTTCAAAAGTCATATAACAAAAACTCAGGTGTCGAAACATACCCCCAGGGCCCGGTGGCAGGCGTTGTAAGTTATGCCCTGGGCCATATTTGGTTCTTATGAAAGGAATACTCGTATAAACCTCAGAGAGGGCTCATTTGATTGGAAATTGAAAGTTAGAGTTCCCTTTTTAATAGTCAAAAGAGATCCGAGGGCAACTTGCCCTCCCCACACCTTCTTTTTCTAAACCCATCTGATGAAAATTCTGAGATAGACATTTTGTCAAAAAAAATTGTTCAAAGGTTGGATAAAAAAACTCCGGAGTCAATACAACCCCCCAGGGCCCGGGAGAAGGCGGTCTAAGTTGTGCCCTAAGGGCATGCATGGTTCTTATGAAAGGAATGCTCGTATTAGCCTCATAGAGGGCTTCTATTGATTGTAAATTGAAAGTTCTAGTTCACTTTTTAGGAGTCAAGAGATTTAAGGGCAACTACCCCCACCCCAAGCCCTTTTTTCCCCAAACCCAAACTCTAGAAATTTTAAGATAGTCAGTTTTTTAAAAATTGTTAAAAAATTAGATAACAAAAACTCCATTGTCAACACAACCCCCCAGGGCCCAAAGGGTAGGCGTTGTAAGTGTTGTCCTGGGGGCACGTATGGTTCTCATTAAAGGGATGGTCGTATAAATTTCTTTAAGGGCTCATTTGATTGGAAATTGAAAGTTCTAGTTCACTTTTTAAGAGTCGAAAGATATCCGACGGCAACTAGCCCCGCCCCCCTTACACCCTTTTTTCCCCAAGCATATCCGATAAAATTTTTAAAATAGCCATTTCATTAAAAATAATTTAAAGGTCAGATAAGAAAAACTCCTGTGTAGACGCAATCTCCCTTGGCCCGGTGGCAGGCGTTGTAACTTATGCTCTGAGGGCATATATCGTTTTTATGGAAGGGATGCTTGTATAAACTTTGCAGAGGGTTCATTTGATTGGAAATTGAAGTACACTTTTTAAGATTCAAAAGAGATTGAAGGGCAACTAGCCCCCCCTCCTCTCCACGCCCTAAATGCATCAAATAAAAAAATTTCAGATTGACATTTTGTTAAAAATAGTTTGAAGTTCAGATAACAAAAACTTCGGTGTCGACACAGCCCCCAGGGCCCGAGGGTAGGCAATGTAAGCTATGCCCTGGGGGCATACGTGGTTGTTATGGAAGGGATGTCCGTATAAACTTCATAGAGGGCTCATTTGATTGGAAATTGAAAGTGGTAATTCAATTTTTAAGAGTAAAAAGTGATCGGAGGGCAGCTAGCCTCCCCCCACGCTCCATTTATTTTTTTCTCAGACGCACTTCATATAGAAGGGATTGTCGGATAAACTTCAAAGGGGGCTCATTTCAAAGGGGGAAAAATTTTTTCACTTTGATATTGTTGCTATGATACCAGTTTGGATACTTACATGAAGATTTAGATTTTTTTTTTAAGTTTGATTTTAAAATAAGGAATTTTTAAGAACTTGAAACTTTTTGCAATACAAAACTAACAAAAATTAATTAAAAAAAAACTTTCCGAAAAATAAGTTTTTCAATAAAAAGTAAAGGCCATTTTAAACTTTAGCTCAGCAGATAAAAATACCTGTTAAAACTCAAACTCAAAACGACCAGGAATTACTATTAAGGAATAAATGAAACCCAAAACGAACAGAAATTAAATAAACAATCATAGGAAAAAACAAACAACAAGTAATAGTATAAGTGAATAAATAGATCTTAAAGCGAGTAAGGCTTAGACTGAATATGAAATTCAAAATTTTTTTTCTTCATCAATTTTCTTTTTTTTTAATTTGGCACCCGCTACTGCCAAAAATTGCAGAAGTTCATATGAAAGTCTTTTCAACACAAAGGGATTTGCGATTTTTTTCTCAGTTTTTAAGATACTTCTGGTGTGTAAATTCCTCTTTTTCCTGTTCCTTAACACTTTTCAACAAAACTATAAAAAACTCAAATAAAAGTTTCAAATTTAGAAACCTTATTTTCCACATTGGGGGGGGGGTATTTTCCACGAGGGTATTTTCCAAGGAGGGGGTATTTTCTGCGGGGTTTACTTTCTGTAAGGGGGAGGGGTACTTTTATTGGGGGGGGGGGCATTTTTCGAGGTGTTAAACACACCCCTCATTCACTATATTCATTTATGTTATTTTACTGTGTTCACGGCCGTATATTTGGCTTTAAAATACACTGATTTGTCTATCTATCTAATATGCAGGATAATTGTACCAAACACATTTTGCATGCAGACCCGCTATGCTTACCCCCCCCCCCCTCCTAATGTCCAAATCTATAGCGCAAATTTATTTCTAAAGTAACGAAGAAACTAACAAAAAAACTGTGTGTTCTCGAATTTTACAGAGCGTAAACTTATGTGAGTGGCGCATAATACACAAGTACCAAAATTCCTTCCCCCTACGGAAATTAAGAAAAATAAAACTCAAATAAAATTCTCAAATTTGGAAAGCCTTATTTTCCATGTTTTTTTTTTGTTTGTTTTTTGTTTTTTTTTTTGGGGGGGGGGGGGTATTCTCTGGGGGATATTTTCCAGGGGGGGGGTTATTTTCCTCGGGAGGGGGGGGGTCCGTGGGGGAGGGGGTATTTACCGGGGGGTATTTTCCGCGGGGGTATTTTCCGGGGGATATTATACGCGGGGGAGGGGTATTTTCCAAGGGGAGGTATTATACGCGGGGGGGGGGGGTAATTTCCGAGTGGGAGGGTATTCTCCGGGGGGGGGTATTCGCCTAGAACCGAATAATATATGTGTCTTGAACGGTCTCGGAAAGTATAAACAAAATCAAATTGAATATTTGACATATAATATATTAATTGTTTAAAGATCCATCAGTTCAAAATTTTATTGCATTGTAATTTTGTTATATCATTTTCAATGCTATAAGAACTCGAAAAGAAAATATTCGGAATATAATTCGTTTTCAGTGAAGCGCCAATGACGCAGTAGTCTTTAGGTTTTTACAATTAAGGAAGGGGACAATTTTAGGTGTCTTGAAAAATTTTAGAAAGAATTAATAAATTAAACTGAATATTTGATGCATAATGATATTAATTGCTGAAAGCTCATCAGTTCAAAATTTTACTGTTTTTTCATGTTTATTTTCAATATTAAGTGCAAAAGAAAGTATTTTTAATACAATTAGTTTTCAGGAAAGCGCCAATGACGCAGTAGGCTTTTGGTTTTTATTTACACTTGAGGAAGGAGGCAGTACCCAAACGTCTTGTTTGTAGTGAAACTATATTCGTCTTGAACAATTTTAGAAATAACTAAAAAATTAAACTGAATATTTGATGTATAATGATATTAATTGCTGAAAGCTGATCAGTTCAAAATTTGACTATTATTTTAATGCTTATTTTCAATATTAAGTACAAAACACAATATTTGTAATAAAATTGGTTTTCAGTAAAGCGCCAATGACGCAGTAGGTTTAGACTTTTACAGTGAGAGAAGGAGGCGATACCCAAACTCTTGTTTGAAGTGATTTTTTTTCGTTTCAAGCTTGATTTGCATATTCAATTTAAGTTCCACTCGTTTGAGGATTTATTTATTCATTTACATTAATATCTATTGTATGTTTGTTTGCATTTATTGTTTATTTAATTTATCTTCTTTTTAAGTTTAATTTATATTTGAATAGCAAAATATTTTTTTTCGTTTTAAGCTTGGTTTTCATATTCAATCTAAGCAGTACTCGCTTTAAGTTATATTTATTAATTTATATTATTACTTGTTGTATGTTTTTTCCTATGATTGTTTATTTAATTTCTGCTCGTTTTGGGTTTCATTTATTCTTTAATAGTAATTTCTTTTCGTTTTGAGTTTGAATTTTAACAGGTATTTGTATCTGCTGAGCTTCAGTTTAAAATGGCCTTAACTGTTTTTTTGAAAAACTTATTTTTCGGAATTTTTTTTTAATTAATATCTGGAAAAGTAGCAACTTCACTGAATGCATTTGCTACTCCTTTGGGTTTTTTTCTTAACAGCTTCACCGAAATTTTCTTGTTATGATTCGAGCTGAGATTGTTGAACCGTTATAACTTCATGCGTGCCGTAACAGAAAACGACGAAATGTGTTCCGTTCTTCCTTTGAACTATGTCCACGATTCGAACGGGCCAATTTCAAGTCCTCCGGGTATCTTAGTAGAGATGCCTTATTGACTCCGGGGGGGAGTCCAAATATAGGGCATAGAGTCATTAGGGAGAACACGTGGTTAATGAGGTCAATGAGATGGAACACATGTGCTGTCAGTCATTAATCAAATTGTTTCCGGGGAAGTTAATTAATGTCTGACAGATGACGTCAAGTTAATTAATGTCTTTGGATTTCGACCATAATTTTTTCCAGGGCAAGTTTAGATCACACGTGACAGCTAATGTCATGATAGATTTATTTGACAGGAAAGGGGAATTGATTTGTTGTTTCTAAGGTGAATTATTGATTCACGAAAGGGGAATTAATTTGTTGTTTCCAAAGAGAATTGTTTCCGAGCGAATGTCTATATTAATGTCTTTGGAGTTCTACCATCAGAATTGTTTCCGAGCGGATGTTTTGATCTTAGCGATGAATAGATTAACACGGGAATCAGGTTTCTTAGTAATTTCAAATGTGACATCGCAGAGATGCCAAAACAAAAGGAACTCGCTGAAATTACGTTTAGGGGTTATTTTGGCGAAACCGTTTTAGACATCTTAGGGAATTATTTCGGCGAAACAGTTAGAGACAATTTAAAAGATGATTTTAGAAGATGTTTTAGAAGAAGTTTGAGTGTGGTCGTTATTGTAAACAAGTTGTATTTGAACAGTGTTTTGAGGTCCTCTACCCAGACCCCAAAGGGCTCCGATCCCCCTACCCCGACCCAAAGGGCCCCGCTCCCCCCACCCCCACACGAAGGAAGCCCCCGGTCTCCAAAGGTCCCCTGGGCCCCGCCAAACAGCCCCGGCGGCCCAAAGGCCCCTGAGCCCCTATTTTTTAATATTTTTTTAAGGCTATATTATATCTTTTCAGAGTTCCTTTCAAAGTTCCTTTCTTAATGTCATTCCTTAGCCCATTTTTACAAGTTAAAGTACCAATCCTTTCACCACAACTTTACTACAAGGCTTTTTTATTACCTCAACACCAAGAAATACCATTCAAAAGACATTTCAGAGCAACTTCCTTTCTTGATGTTACCTTCTAAACCCATTTTCCAACTTGAAGTTCCTGTCCTTTTCACCCACAACTATACTTTACAGCTTTTTAGATACCTTAACACCAAGAAATACCTTTCAAAAGGCATTTCAGAGCAAGTTCCTTTCTTAATGTACTTCCTTAACCACTTTTTATAAGTTGAAGTACCCATCTTTTTCACCCACAACTATACTTTACAGCTTTTTGGATACCTCAACATAAAAATTCTAAACTCTTAACTAAAACTAAACTATAACTCTAAGCTAAAACTCTAAACTCTTAACTATTACTAAACTAAACTTCAACTTTAACAAAAACTCTAAGCTAAGACTCTAAGCTAAAACTCTAAACTCTTAACTATTACTAAACTAAACTTCAACTTTAACAAAAACTCTAAGCTAAGACTCTAAGCTAAAACTCCAAACTCTTAACTACTACTAATCTGAACTATAACTTAGAAAAAAACTAAGCTAAGGCTATAAGCTAAAAACTTTAAACTCTTAACTAAAACTAAACTAAACTAGAACTCTAACAAAAACTCTAAGCTAAGACTCTAAACTAAAATTCTAAACTCTTAACTAAATCTAAACTAAAATAGAACTCTAATTAAAATTCTAAGCTATGAATATAAGGTAAAACACCAAAAAAATAACTAAAACTAAACGAACCTATAACTCTAGAAAAAACTCTCAGCTAAGACTCTAATCTAAAAACTCTCTAAACATAAATAAACTACACTAAACTAATACTTAAATATAAGAATATAATTAACAAAATCAAATACTTATCCATCTCTCCGATATAAAATAACTCTAACAAAATTATAAGATACTAATATAATCTAAAACTCTAAACTATTAAATATTACTAAACTAAACTTAAACTATAACAAAAACTCTAATATAATACTCTAAGCTAAAACTATAAACTATTAACTAAAACTAAACTAAACTAAAACTTCAACAAAAACTCTAAGCTAAAAACTCTAAACTCTTAACTAAAACTAAAATAAACTAGAACTCTAACAAAAACTCTAAGCTAAGACTCTAAGCTAAAACACTAAACTCTTAACTAAAACTAAACTAAACAAGAACTCTAACAAAAACTCTAAGCTATGACTCTAAGGTAAAAAACTCTGAACTCTTAACTAAAATTAAACTAAACTAAAATTCTAAGATAAGTCTCCAACGTAAAACTCCAAACTCTTAAATATATGTAAACTAAACTAGAACTAAAAACTAAAATAAACTAGAACTTTAACAAAAAATCTAAGCTAAGATTAAAATATAAAACTATAAACTCTTAACTAAAACTAAACTAAACTATACACATAACTAAAAAACTGAGATAAGAATATAAGATAAAAAAAACTCTAGACCCTAAATTAAAAGTAAACTAAACTAGAACTATAACTAAAACTCAAAGGTAAAACATCAAAGGTAAAAATTCTTAACTAAAATAAAACTAAACTTCAACTCTAACAAAAACTTTAAGCTAAGACTCTAAGCTAAAACTCTAAACTATTAACTAAAACTAAACTAAACTAGAACTTCAACAAAAACTCTAGGCTAAAAACTCTAAACTCTTAACTAAAACTTAACCAAACTATAACTTTAAGTAAAACTCTTAGCTATGACTCTAAGCTAAAAATCTAAACTCTTAACTAAAACTAAACTAAACTAGAACTCTAACTAAAACTCTAAGCTAAGACTCTATGGTAAACTCTAAACTCTTAAATAAAACTAAACTAAACTAGGACTCTAACTTAAACTCAAAGTTGAAAAATCAAACTCTTAACTAAAATTAAAATAAACTAGAACTCTAACAAAAAAACTCTAAACTCGTAACTAAAACTAAACTAAACTTCAACTCTAACAAAAACTCTAAGCTAAGCTAAAACTTTAAACTCAAACTAAACTATACTAGAACTTCAAAATAAGCTCTAAGATAAGACTCTAAGTTAAAAACACTAAACTATTAATTAAAAATAAAATAAAGTATAACTACAGAAAATCCACTAAGATGAGACTCTATGCTATATCACAAAACTATATTTTATAAGTAAACTAAATAATAACTTCAAGCTAATAATCTTAGGTTAAACATAAAAATCATAACTAAAACTAAACTAAACTCGAAATGTATCTGAAACTCAAAGGTAAAACATCAAACTCTTAACTAAAATTAAACTAAACTAGAACTCTAACAAAAAACTCTAAGCTAAAACTCTAAGCTAAAACTCGAAACTCTTAACTAAAACTTAGCCAAACTAAAACTTTAAGTAAAACTCTAAGCTATGACTCTAAGCTAAAACTCTAAATTCTTAACTGTAACTAAACTAAACTTCAACTCTAACTAAAACTCTAAGCTAAGACTCTAAGGTAAAACTCTAAACTCTTAACTAAAACTAAACTAAACTAGAACTCTTACAAAAACTCTAAGCTAAGACTCTAAGCTAAAACTCGAAACTCTTAACTAAAACTTAACCAAACTACAACTTTAAGTAAAATTATAAGCTATGACTCTTAGCTAAAACTATAAATTCTGAACTGTAACAAAACTAAACTAAACTAGAGCTCTTAATAAAACTGTAAGCTAAGACTTTAAGATAAAAACTCTAAACTCATAACTAAAAGTAAAGTAAATTAGAACTGTAACAAAAATTCTAAGCTAATACTCTTATCTAAAAAACTCTAAATTTTTAACTAAAACTAAACCAAACTAAAACTCTAAGCTAAGTCTCTAAGGTAAAACTTCAAACTATTACCTATAACTAAGTTGTAGGGTGAAAAGGATGGGTACTTCAATTTGTAAAATGGGTTTAGAAAGGACATTAACAAAGGAACTTGCTCTGAAATGTCTTTTGAAAGGTATTTCTTGGTGTTGAGGTATCCAAATAAGCTGTAAAGTATAATTGTGGGTGAAAAGGATAGATGCTTCAAGTTGGAAAATGGGTTTAGAAGGGACATTAAGAAAAGAAGTTGCTCTGAAATGCCTTTTGAAAGGTATTGCTTGGTGTTGAGGTATCCAAAAAGCTGTAAAGTATAGTTGTGGGTGAAAAAGATGGGTACTTCAACTTGTAAAATTGGGTTAAGGAATGACATTAAGAAAGGAAGTTGCTCTGAAATGCATTTTGAAAGGTATTTCTTGGTGTTAAGTTATCTAAAAAGCTGTAAAGTATAGTTGTGGGTGAAAAGGACAGGTACTTCAAGTTGGAAAATGGGTTTAGATGGGAACATCAAGAAAGGAAGTTGCTCTGAAATGTCTTTTGAAGGGTATTTCTTGGTGTTGAGGTATCCAAAAAAGCCTTATAGTAAAGTAAGTTGTGGTGAAAGGATTGGTACTTCAACTTGTAAAAATGGGCTAAGGAATGACATTAAGAAAGGAACTTGTTCTGAAAAGATATAATATAGCCTTAAAAAAATATTAAAAAATAGGGGCTCAGGGGCCTTTGGGGCGCCGGGGCTCTTTGGGGGGGCCCAGGGGACCTTTGGAGACCGGGGGCTTCCTTCGGGTTGGGTTAGGGGGATCGTGGCCCTTTGGGTCGGGTTAGGAGGATCGGAGCCCTTTGGGGTCTGGGTAGAGGACCTCAAAACACTGTTCAAATACAACTTGTTTACTATAGCGACCACACTCAAAAACCTCTTCTAAAACATCTTCTAAAATCATCTTTTAAAATGTCTCTAACTGTTTCGCCGAAATAATTCCCAAAGATGTCTTAAAAGGTTTCGCCCAAATAACCCCTAAACGTAATTTCAGCGCGTTCCTTTTGTTTTGGCATCTCTGCGATGTCACATTTGAAATTACTAAGAAACCTGATTCCCGTGTTAATCTATTCATCTCTAAGATTAAAATATCCACACGGAAACAATTCTCTTGATAGAGCTCCAAAGACGTTAATATAGACATTCGCTCGGAAACAATTGTCTTTGGAAACAACAAATTAATTCACCTTTAGTGAATCAATAATTCCCCTTAAAAACAACAAATTAATTCCCCTTTCGTGTCAAATCAATCAATCATGACATCAGCTGTCACGTGTGATCTAAAATTCGCCCTGGAAACTATTCTGGTCGAACTCCAAAGACATTTATTAACTTGACGTCATCTGTCAGACATTAATTAACTTCCCCGGAAACAATTTGGTTAATGACTGACAGCACAGGTGTTCCATCTCATTGACCTCATTAACCACGTGTTCTCCCTAATGACTCTATGCCCATATTTGGACTCCCCCCCGGAGTCAATAAGGCATCTCTACTTATCTTAGGAAATAAGGAAAGATGTTACCTTGTTACCACCTTTCTTATTTACAGACGAGCCAGCCTTCGTCTGTTGCTCAATGTATTCAGCTACACGCCAATCCTTAATCCTTGCAAGCGATTAAATAAAAAAAACAAGTTTTTTTTAACTGAAAGTAAGGAACGACGTTAAAGCTTAAAACGAACAGAAATTATTCCGTATATGAAATGGGCTGTCTCCTCCTCAACGCCTCGTTCTTTACGCTAATGTTTTTTATTGTTTAAAAAAATAGAGTAGTGAGAGAGTCAAACTTTATCTTTCTTCTGGCAAAAAATGCAAAATCCCACATTTTTGTAGATAGGAGTTTGAAACCTCTGCAGTAGGGTTCTCTGATACGCTGAATATAATGGTGTGATTTTCATTAAGGTTCTATAACTTTTAGGGGTCTTTCCTCCTTTTTTTGAAAATCAGCCAAATTTTCTCAGGTGCGTAACTTTTGATGCGTAACACTAACCTATATATTTGAAATCAGCATTAAAATCTGATTCTTTTGATGTATCTATAGGTATCCAAATACCGTTTTCTAGAGTTTCGGTTACCACGAAATGTTTGAAAACTGGTTTCATCAATTAACAAAACAAACAAATCCAGTCTTTTTCGCACAATTTCACAGCAAATCCTCTGTTTACCTAAAAGGGGTGTTATTTGCCTTCGAATCACTTTCGACCATTAAAAAGGGCACTAGCCATTCCAATTCCCAATCCAATGAGCCCTTTTTGAAGTTTCTACAACAACGCTTTCTATAGAAACCATATATAACCCCAGGGCAAAACTTACAACCCTTGTGCTGAGGGCTGTGGTGGGGCGGGGGGTCATCCTCAAAAAGCTAATTTCCAGAACTTTCAACTACATTGAACAAACTGGCTATCTCAAAATTTTGATTGGATGTGTTATGCGGAAAAGGTGGGCGTGAGAGGGGGTTAGTTGCCCTCCAATCACTTTCGACTATTAGAAAGGGCACTAGTCCTTTAAAGTTATGCCTTTAGGGCATAACTTATAACCCTTGCCCTGAAGACTGTGGGGGGAGTGTCCTCCTCAAAAACACAATTTGTATCTGGAAATCAACCACGTTGAACAAAATGGCCATCTAAAATTTTTTATTGGATGTGTTTGGGGAAATGATGGGCGTGGAAGCGGTGTTAGTTGCCTTCCAATCACTTTTGACTATTAAAAAGGGCACTAGCCATTCGAATTTCCAATCGAACGAGCCCTTTTCGAAATTTCTACGACAACTTCGATACGAAGTGCCCTGGTCTAAAGGAAAAATAAATAAAAAATACATTGTGCCATTATACGTTCTTTACTTAGGCAGTGCTATTGTGTTGCCTATGATAACTATATAAAAATGATAGTTATAAATAAATTTTATACAAGTTTGATGTATTTTCCCTTTCTTAATGACATTTAAAGTAATAAAAACATGCCTCAGTATGTTGAAGATAATTACATAAATATGATTGTCGGAAATATGTTCCCTATATATATGCTAAATTTTCCTACAACTATGTCATATACATGATTTACATATCATATACATGATTGCACAGATGTGGCAGTAAATATGATGAAAATGCTATATGCACAAGATAATTCAAATTTTGAAATAGTTACCTACCGTGTTTGGACTTGGACCCATATTAGCCTTGTAACTGTACTCAACAGCCAAAGAAACTCTTTGCACAAACTGTGACAGACATATAATACCAAGCATGAAAATAGAGATTATATATTAGATTATTACTTTTTTGTCTGGTGTGGCCAGTCGGGCAGCTGTGGCCAGTTCGGGCAGCTGAGCACCCAGGGATGTTTAAAAATAAGGTAGTGAGGTATTCCTTTAGTAAGGGTTCATAATTTCTATTATATCTATTTAATCATTATTATTGGCATTGCTATTGTTGAAAAGGTTAGTAAGAGATTCATTGTTTTGTGTTTTTCTTGCTTTTTTACATTTTTTTTTTTTTTTACAAATTCTTGTTTTATTTATGGATCACAGTTTATAGAATTAGCAGTATGATCATACCCTATCTCACCCATTATAAATACCCGGAACAAGGTGCGAGTGCTCCAGAGAACGTTTTTGCAGATAGCAACATAAGCGGCATTAGATCTTTTCAAGGGTAGACAAGTCAGATTTCTCTTGGACACGAAACAAGTTGAAACCCGCTATTACGAATAATGCACTTTGTAACCATTTCTCATTGATTGACGGAAACAGACTAACCCGCTAATGCAGAAAGAAGTGGGAGGAGCATTTTGTTCGTACCGAGAATGAAGACCAGAAATGATCTACGATAAACTTACTGGATAATTCTATAAACTGTGTTATGGATAAACATTTGTTCAGCAATTAAGTGTGTGCAGCGACTCCACTGCTAGACCTTTTCTGAATGCTTTTTGTATTTGTAATACATAAATTGTAATTAAATGGAATTTTGATCTAGAATGCTCACAAGATGCAACAATTCACGAAAATATAGGGGTGGGAGTAACGACTTTTTTTTAATGAAGATGCAACAACGGTACTCTAGGGAAGGAAGAATTTTATTTTATTATTTTTTCAATCCTTTTTTACCGTTTTTGGTGAAAATAAAACATCATTTACGAAAAAAAAACTTACCAGGTGTTGATTGGAAACTTTTATTTATGGCAATATTAACCGCTGGTGGTTTATCAATAAATCCAAGAACCCTTCGATGCAAAGTGTAGGTGAAAATTGGAAGACTTTCTTGGAATATATGTTTATTAGCTGTGCTTCATGATAGTCATACTACAAAACTAATGATTTTTGTCATTGTTAACACTGAATATTGCACGACCATTTCCTAAATATTTTCTGAATGATTTGTGCATTTGCACAACATGTCTGTTTCTCAAACATATCTTTTTATACGAGGTTAAGGGCGTAATAGGGAGCAGGAGAAGGCAGCCCTTAGTAAGGGCATACAAACCTTAATTTGCAATTGAATGACTCATCTTTATACTTCATACATACCTTATAAATTATGAATGCTATATGATAAAGCTATAAGAAATTAAATACATGGAAGACACATTGCTCTTTACTGAGTGATGAACATTAAGACGATTATGATTGCGGTAACTATTACCATGAGCCTCTTAGCTGTCACAAAAATATTTGTCTACGTTTTTTTCCTCCAGAAGGATGACACAAAAATTATTTTAATTATCTATTTTTAATCTTTTTTATATTTAAAGTTAAATTAATGAATTAAAGTTAAATTAGTAAATTTATTTTTACAGATACTATATCATAATTTCCTGACTTATAAGGCCTTATGATACAGGTAACGTGCTAGTAGGGGGTTATGAATTTGCGCTGGCCCATATTTTGTCCTCATTACAGCTATGGTTGTCGATGTAATTTTTACCAGTGTTTTATTTTATTTTCCAGGTGTCCTTCCGATTTTTATTCAGCCAAACAGTGACATAGTTGCTCTTAGAGACTCGATTGAAGTCTTATTTGACACCAATATTACTAATATGTCGGTTAAACTCACATATTTAAATGGTAATATATCTATACTAGAAGACTCACTGACAAACTTAAATGAGAGTTTCATATTACCATGTGAAAAGTTAAAGTATGGCGGTGTATATATGATTACGGTTCATGATAATGATGATATTTTGGAAAGCGATATTATTATCCTTCATTGGCCAAAGGTTCGATTCGAAGCACCTCATTCAATCGAAATATATAGAAGTGGATTTGTGGTGACCTTGAGTCTTACCCAAAGTGTTTGTTATGTAGATGACATAGATTTCACACTGGAGCTAGTATTCTGCGGACCAAGAACTGACAACTTATGTATCCTGCCAGTTTTGCAGAGTTTAAGAACTGTCAACGACTTGTACTCCAAGAAGTTAGTTCAACTAAAATATGATTGCCAGACGATTGGAAAGTCTGGATTGTATTACTTTCAACTTTTGTTTGGACAAGAAGTGGTTGCAAAGAGTGATCCTATATTTGCTAACATCAATGAGGATTATTTTCTTTCATTTGTTGGAAACAGCATATTTCCCTGCGAAGAGGTATATGATATATTTACTTTTCATTCTTAATTAGGATTGAAATGAAAAAAAGGAACTAATAATGTAAAAGCTTTAGAAAATTGCAATATCTTTTTTTTTACCGTTTTTAATAGTTTTGCATGATTTGTTTCACCCAGTATTTTTTGAAGGAATCCTAATGAGACTGGATAATTTAAATTAAGTTTTTCAAGGAGAGTTTAATCTAAAATAAGACTAAAAATATCCTCATCAACACTACATTACAATATAAGAAAATAATCATTCTCACTATAATTGGCCCTTTGGCATCGATCTTGCCATTTTGGACCTAAATTTGGATAGCGCTCTTACTGTTTCTGGTACTTGATGAACTAAAAAATAACAGATATTGAGAATACAGCTGATATTTTAGGAAAATAATAGGCAGCGTGCCAGCGCTGCCTAAGTAAAGAACGATGTGGGCACAATGTGTTTTTTTCTCCATACCCGGGCATTTCGTATCGAAGGAGTTGTCGTAGAAACTTCGAAAAGGGCACATTCCATTGGAAATTGGAGTGGCTAGTGCCCTTGGGGCCCTGGGGGCATATAAGGTTTTTATAGAAGGAGGTGTCGTAGAAACTTCAATACTGGCTTATTCGATTGGAAACTCAAAGGGCTAGTACCCTTTTTAATAGTCGAAAGGGATTGGAGGGCAACTAGCCCCCCCTCCCCCCACGCCCATCATTTCACCAAACCCATCCAATAAAAATTTTGAGATAGCCATTTCGTTCAGCGTAGTTGATTTTCAGATAGAAAATATGTTTTTGAGGAGGACACTCCTCCACAGCCCTCAGTGCAAGGGTTTTAAGTTATGCCCTGGGGGCATATAAGGTTTTTAAAGAAGGCATTGTCGTAGAAACTTCAAAAAAAGCTCATTCGATCGAAACTTCAAAGGGCTAGTGCTCTTTTAAATAGTCAAAAGTGATTGGAGGGCAACTAGCCCCCCCCCTACACCCATCATTCCCCCAAACACATCCAATAAAAATTTTGAGATATCCCTTTTGTTCAGCGTAGTTGATTTCAAGATAAAAAACATATTTTTGGGGAGGACACTCCCCCACAACCCTCAGGGCAAGGATTATGCCCTTATAAGCCCTGGGAACTTATAAGGTTGTTATTGAAATCTTTCCCGTAGAAACTTGAAAAAGGGCTTTTTCGATTTGAAATTCAAAGGGCTAGTACCCTTTTTAATAGTCGAATGTGATTTGAGGGCAACTAACCCCCCTCTCACGCCCACCTTTTCCCCAAACACATCCAATAAAATTTTTTAGACAGGCATTTTATTCAACGTTGTTGAAGGTGTTAGAAATTAGGTCTTTAAGACTGACACCCCCTCCCCCACAGCCCTCAGGCCCCCCCAGCCACCACAGCCTCATTTAAAATCGAGAGTTTGAGTGCTCTTTTTAATAATCGAAAGTTATTGGAGGGCAACTAGCCCCCCCCCACGCCCATCATTCCCCCAAACACATCCAATCAAAATTTCGAGATAGCAATTTTGTTCAGAGTAATTGATTTTCAGATAGAAAATATGTTTTTGATGAGGACACTCCCCCACAGCCCTCAGTGCAAGGGTTTTAAGTTTTTAAAGAAGGCGTTGTCGTAGAAACTTCAAAAAAAGCTCATTCGATCGAAAATTCAAAGGGCTAGTGCCCTTTTAAATAGTCGAAAGTGATTGGAGGGCAACTAGCCCCCCCCACACCCATTATTTCCCCAAACACATCCAAACATATTTTTTAGATATACATTATGTTCAGCATAGTTGATTTCAAGATAGAAAACATATTTTTGAGGAGGACACTCCCCCACAACCCTCAGGGCAAGGATTATGCCCTTATAAGCCCTGGGAACTTATAAGGTTGTTATTGAAATCTTTGCCGTAGAAACTTGAAAAAGGGCTTTTTCGATTTGAAATTCAAAGGGCTAGTACCCTTTTTAATAGTCGAAAGTGATTTGAGGGCAACTACCCCCCCCCCCTCGCCCACGTTTTCCCCAAACACATCCAATCAAAATCTTTAGACAGCCATTTTATTCAACGTAGTTGAAGGTGTTAGAAATTAGGTCTTTAAGACTGACACCCCCTCCCCCACAGCCCTCGGGCCCCCACAACCACCACAGCCTCATTTAAAATCGAGAGTTTGAGTGCTCTTTTTAATAATCGAAAGTTATTGGAGGGCAACTAGCCCCCCCCCCACGCCCATCATTCCCCCAAAAACATCCAATCAAAGTTTCGAGATATTCATTTTGTTCAGCGTAATTGACTTCCTGATAGAAAATTTGTTTTTGAGGAGGATACTCCCCCACAACCCTCAGGGCAAGGGTTTTAAGTTATGCCCTGGGGGCATATAAGGTTTTTATAGAAGGTGTTGTCGTAGAAACTTCAAAACAGGCTCATTCGATTGGAAATTCGAAGGGCTAGTACCCTTTTTAATAGTCGAAAGTGACTGGAGGACAACTAGCCTCCCCCCCACGCCCATCATACCCCCAAACACATCCAATAATCAAAATTTTGAGATAACCATTTTTATTCAGCGTAGTTGATTTCGAGATAGAAACTATGTTTTTGAGGAAGACACTCCCCCACATCCCTCAGGGCAAGGGTTTTAAGTTATGCCCAGGGGGCATATAAGGTTTTTATAGAAGGTGTTGTCGTAAAAACTTCAAAACAGGCTCATTCAATTGAAAATTCAAAGTGCTAGTGCCCTTTTTAATAATCGAAAGTGATTGGAGGGCAACAACCCCCCCCCCTCCCCCACGCCCATTAATCCCCCAAACACATCCAATCAAAATTTTGAGATAGCCATTTTGTTCAGCGTAGTTGATTTCCAGATAGAAAATATGTTTTTGAGGAGGACACTCCCCCGCAAACCTCAGGGCCAGGGTTTCAAGTTGTGCCCTAGGGGCATATAAGATTTTTATTGAGGGCGTTATCGTAGAAACTTCAAAACAGGTTCATTCGATTGGAAATTCAAAGGGCTAGTGCCCTTTTTAATAGTAAAAAGTTATGATTGGAGTGCAGCTCGCCCCCCCACGCCCATCATTCCCCCTAACACATCCAATCATAATTTTGAGATAACCCTTTTGTTCAGCGTAGTTGATTTCCAGATAGAAAATATGTTTTTGAGGAGGACACTCCCCCACAACCCTCAGGGCAAGGGTTTTAAGTTATGCCCCGGGGGCATATAAGGTTTTTATAGAAGTCGTTGTCGTAGAAACTTCAAAACAGGCTCATTTGATTGAAAATTCAAAGGGCTAGTTCCATTTATAATACTCGAAAGTGATTGGAGGGCAACTAGCCCCCCCCCACCGATCAGTCCCCCAAACACATCCAATCAAAATTTTTAGATAGCCATTTTGTTCAGCGTGGCTCATGTCCGGAATAGAAAATATGTTTTTGAGGAGGAAACTCCCCAACAACCCTCATAGCAAGGGTTTTTAAGCTATGCCCTAGGGGCATATAAGGTTTTTATAGAAGGCGTTGTCGTAGAAACTACAAAACAGGCTCATTCGATTGGAACTTCAAAGGGCTACTGCCCTTTTTAATAGTCGAAAATGATTGGACGGCAACTAGCCCCCCCCCAAGCCCCGCCATCCCCGAAAAACAACCAAAAAAAAATCAGAGATAGCCATTTTGTACAGCGTAGTTGATTCAGGGACATAAAATAAGTTTTGAGGAGGATACTCCCCCGCAACCCTCAGGACAAGGGTTATAAGTTATGCCCTAGGTATATATAAGGTTTTTATTGAAATCTTTGTCGTAGAAACTTGAAAAATGGCTCATTCGATTTGTAATTCCAAGGGCTAGTACCCTTTTTAATAGACAAAAGTGATTAGTGATTTTTTTGTTGTTGTTTAGACCAGGGCATTTCGTATCGAAGGAGTTGTCGCTGGAACTTCGAAAAGGGCTCATTCGATTGAAAATTGAAAGGATTGATGCCCTTTTTAATGTTTGAAAGTGATTGGAGGGCAACTAATCCCCCTTCCACTCCCACCCTCCCACCCCACCTTCCCATTTGCCCATTATGTTTAAAAACTAAATGTTTCCTTAAGATTAAATTAAAATGCACTGTGAAAATGCTAATTCCCAATAAGGCTTCTCACCAGTATCCAAAGAACGACTGAGGGTATTATGTTCAAACTTTCGGGGCTACTTCTGCTCTTAAAATTTAACCAAATCAAAATAGCGTAAGTGTATCCAAGCTATCAAAGAATGTAATCCGATTTTTTTGCGAACCGTATCAAGAGTTGTTATTAACTGTTGTTATTAATGCCATAATTCTTATACAATAATTCTTATAGATAATGCCATAATTTTTGAAAAATGTGTGAAAAATTGAAATTTTCTCAGAATGTGGGGTTGAGCTTAGGCAACGAATAGGTACTATTTGAAAGATAAAGATGGCTTTAAACGATTGTTTGCCTGTTATTTCAAGCAAATTAATGGTCCTATGTCAATTGTAAATTCTTGGTCAATCTACATAAGACCAAAGGCGAGCGTGCCTTTTTTGCCTCTCATTTCAGGCAATCTAACGGTCTTATGTCAATTTTAAATTCTTGGTCAACATGCCTGAGACTCTAGGCAGACATGCCTTTTTAAAAACTAATAGACAAGTATATATCTAATAAGGGAGTCATGCTTACT
The DNA here is from genome assembly GCF_049724085.1 of Artemia sp. Qi Xiang Cuo. NCBI lineage: Eukaryota > Metazoa > Arthropoda > Branchiopoda > Anostraca > Artemiidae > Artemia > Artemia sp. Qi Xiang Cuo. Next base: position 10,168,636 of record NC_142812.1, on the reverse strand, counting down.
CCCGCCGTTTACCCATGTCCCAGCCATTTAAACATTTGCCTCTCAATTACTTGGACTATCTGTCTTGGCTTTTCTCTGTCTACAATTAGCCATGTCCTGATGCAACCTATGAAACCTGCAAAATACTTGCTAACTTCAGTTGTTATTAATGCCATAATTTTTATACAATAATTTTTATACATAATGCCATAATTCTTTATGCGCTATACGCGAACACAGTCTACAAGATGCCTATTCAAACTTGACAATCGCCTTGAAGATGTATTTAGCTATGTATGTGTCAGTTGCTTCTAGTGAAAGAAGCTTTAACAAATTAAAGTTAAATAAAAACTATCTTAGAAACACAACGGCCAAGCAGCGTATGACAAACTTGAGTATAATCCACACAGAACGTGATATGGCTTCGAAGCTTTCATCTGATATGAAGACATTATAATCACATTTGCTTCGAAAAAAGAACGTTAAGTTAAGTTTTAGTTTACAGGATAGAATTGATAGTATGTAATTTAAATTGTATATCTTCTGTGCCACCAATAAAACATTGTAACGAGAAATGTTAAAGTTTTTGTTTGAACCTTACGGTATATATAACAAATTTATTAGTAATGGTAAAACAATTAGATATATATCTTGCCCCCGGAGCTGGCAGGTCCAAATCCATCTCTGCATATTTGGAAATCCTGTACCCCTCCCCCCCCCCAAAAAAAAAAACTGATGTCATAGTATTTTTAGCAACTATCTGTTTTTGGTTTTATTTGCATTGGTATTTCGCTACTTCTCGTTTATTATCGACACTATTATTTATTGCAAAACCTATTATACACTAAACTCTGGACCTAACCGAAGAGCAAAGAACAAAAGAGAACAAGAGAAAAGAAAACCAACCGGACTCGTAACAAAAAATAGGAACTACAGTATATCAAATCATGGTTGCAGCGGTAGCTGCAACCAAGCAAAGAACGAACAACAGCCCATAGTAACCAAAAGTTAAAAACCGCGTTTACAGAAAAGCTACCTAGTGAAAAAAAATTGCTATCTCACACTGATTCAGAAATGGTAACTATTATTTCGGTTTGTCTTAAAAGTAAAAGTCAATTGCGAAAAGAAATTTATGGTGATTTCGAAAAAAGTCTTAAACCGCTTGAAAATGGCGTTAGGTCAAAATGAAAAATGTACCATTGGAATCAGCATGGTCGAAAGCTTTGTAAAGGGAAATTAAAGCCTCCCTCCTTAAACAACAAGGAAAATCACTTTTTTTGCAATGGGTAGCACTGATCTGTCTCCCGTTTTTTTGTTGTTTTTTTCGATTTTTTTTTCTAGCAGGGCCAGGGGGTAACCAGATCATCATAGAGGGATGTGCAATGGCTAATTACAAAGGAAATTAAATTTATAGTACTGTTTTTAAGTGACCAAAAAGATTGGAGGGCAAATAGACCCCCTTCCTACAGGCTGCCTCCCCCCAAAGTCATCAAATCAAAATTTTGACACGTCGATTTTGTTCACCATAGTCCAAAAGTCCAAAATCCATGGTTTGATGATGATATAGGCCTCCATAGTCTCTGGGGAAAGGGCTGTACGCAGTATCGGTATTGGACGTATCGATATCCCGCGAATGGGTATGGGCGTATCATTATTAGGAGTTTTGGTATCGCCTGTATCTTAAACAGATTTTCAGTAGCTCATATAAAAGATATTGCTCATATATATGTCCTTCCTATAAATTCCAGCATTAGCAAGTTCCAAATGACATTAAAAAACGTCAGTTTTGGTGCCTTGTCTCAAGTGGAAAAGCTGGGGCTACTGGGCTACCGTAACTTTTTAGGATGACGTTTAATGGCTCATTTGAAAGCTATTGCTCATATCTACATGATTTTTATCAATTCTACCATCCGTTAATGTGATATAGCACTAAAAACGGTGGTATAATTTCGTCAAAATCCTGGGGGAAGGGGGGCAAAGGTGGACCAAACATTCCCAGATCAAGTGAAAATGTCAGTGATAAATGAAAAATAAGCCTTGTAGTAGCATAAAGGCAAGGAATTACTAAAGAAGACTGGCTCGTTTCTCTGAATTATGCAGGCTTATCTTGGTTTAGACAAGTTTATGAAGAAACTAAATTTCAGCTGGGGGGGAAAACTGGGGTCAGAGGGGGGACAAACTGGGGTCTAGTGGGGGTAGTTTTCCCCTGCCCCATAACAAATTACCCCCTGATAAAAAACAACACCTTTGGTGTCACTTCTTAAGTAGAAAAGATTGGAAGCATAAAACAATATCATCATTGTAATAATTATGGTCCAAAACCCTTAACCGAAGGTTTGCAAGAACACCTTCCTTATGGTCCTCCTCGAAGCCCCTTTAATAAGCTACGCAAATCCTATGAGACGCTGAATAAACAAGGAGTTTCTCGCTCCGGGAAGTATATTTAAACTTTAGCTGTTTGAGGTTTGGGGGAGGGGGAAGATGCCTAGGCTAGGTTAGGTTACGTATTTAATATATGCTGTACAAACACCAATATATCAAATCAGATCATTAGAGGCATGCTTCTATTAGTACAGCGTTGGAATTAAAGTTAGAGTCTCTTGGGTTCGATTCCTAATTTTTTTTTTTTCAATCGCGGTTTTTTCCAAATCTATATGATCATTTTCAGATAATTTCAATGTTTTTATAAATGTGATGCACTAATTTTTTAAAGCATGTCCCGGGAAGGTATTTTTTCAAGCATTTTGATTCAAAAGGGAATAGAGGTAATCCAGTTCATGGTTTGCAACGACATTTTAGTAGATCACTAAATCCTTACCCCAAGGTAAGGCGTAATTTTGTCAAAATCCTGTGGGGGATGAATGGTAAATCTAGAGCCAATTTTCCCAAATCAAGTAAAAATCACAAAGAAAACTGAAAAATGAGCCATATAGTAATAAAAAAGGTAAAGAGTACTAAAGAAAACTGACCTGTTTCAATGGATGCTTGAATTATGCAGGCTTATCTTAGTTTTGACAACATTTTTGGGGAAACTAAATTTCAGCTGGGGGGGGGGGCAAACTGGGATCTGGCGGAAAATGTGGTTTGGGAGAGGCAGTTGCCCCCTCTGTCTCATAGGAAATTACGCTCCTGACCCCAAACCCTTGCCGCTTAGTGGTTAGAGAAGTGTAGGTATGTGGTTCTGGAACCACTCAAAGTTGTATAAAAGAAGAATTAACTATTGTTATACTTACTTATTCAAATTGTTTACTTGACAATTCCACCGTAATATTCTCTCCATACGCAAGATTGTGCATACAAAGAGGAAGAAAAAAAAATGAAGATAGTTCTGTAGGAGAAGTCAGGTAATTCTTCGCAAAATTTTTGAAATGAAAACAAACTTAGTTTGTAATACCATTTATCGTACCTACATATGAAATGATCTTTTTTGAAATTCCGATTCATTTGTAAGTAATGAATGGCTTTTCTATTTAGGGACAGGTCAAATAACTCCCTATGCATAAAGCCACATTTCTGTTCGGCTTGCCAAATTTCCCACAAGCATGTCAATATGCAAACCTGTCCACTAAGTTAACCCTTTGTGTCGGAGCTACTCGCCTTGAGCTACTTTCTTAAGTGCTACTAAATTAAATTTTTAAAACAAAGAATTAAAGGTCTATTTTTTCTTAAAAAATCACAAACAGGAACGACAATTTTTTTCCTAGATTGGAGGTAATTAGAAACTATATAAAAAAAAAAAGTTCTGAACTGAAACTTAGGAGCAACATTAAAACTCAAAACGAATAGAAATTATTCCGCAAGATAAAGAAGATCATGGCAGTATTGTTCCTAGATTACATTTTAATCGAAAACGAGCAGAGATAAATTTAAAAAATAAAGTTTTTCCGAGGGATCAAGGGCAGTAAAGAGCGAATTTGAAACTTAAAACGAGCAAAAATTGTTACTGAAAACCAATTCCTGAAAACCTGAAAACCAATTTCTCATGTTTTTCAGAGTTAAAAGAGATTGTAGGTCAACTATATCCCTCCTCCACGCCCTAAATGCATCATATACAAATTTTGAGTTAGACATTTTGTTGAAATAGTTCGAACTTCAGATAACAAAATCTCCGTGGTCGACACAGCCCCCCCGGGCCCGAGGGTAGGCGTTGTAAGTTATGCCCTGGGGACATATCTAGTTGTTATGGAAGGGATGCACGAATAAACTTCACAGAGGTCTTATTTGATTGGAAATTGAAAGTTCTAATTCACTTTTTAACAGTAAAAAGTGATCGAAGGGCAGCTGGCCTCCCCCCACACTTCATTCATTTTTTTATCAGAGGCACTTCATTTAGACGGGGTCGTCGCATGAGCCTCTAAGTGGGCTCATTTCAAAGGGGGCAAACTTGTTTGACTTTGATATTACTAATTTGACACGAGTTTTGATGTTTTCATGAACACTTGATTTTTTTTTAAGTCTCATTTTGAAACGGGAAATTTTTAAAAACTTGAACCTTTTTGCAATCGAAACCGAACAAAAATTAAAGAAAATTTCCGAAAAATAAGATTTTCAAAGAAAAGTAAAGGCCATTTTAAACTTAAGCTCAGCAGATACAAATACTTGTTAAAATTCAAACTGAAAACAACCAGAAAATACTATTAATGAACAGCTTAATGACAGCACACACCTAATAACGACGACACACATCTTACGTAATGACAGTGCTTACATCACTGTCTTATAATACTTTTTTGACATTTCATTTTTCGTCGAAACGTTCAAGGCATTTATTTTTCATTTTAACTTAATGGCGGCGTACACTTTATGTAAGGTCAGCACACGTTGCGTAATGACGGCGCACATGTTGCATAATTAAGGTGCGCACATCACTGTCACATAATACTTTTTTGAGATTTTATTTTTAGCCGAAAAGTTCAGCGCTTTTCTTTCTTTCAAAGTGTTTCTTTTTTATTCTTTCCTTTCTTTAGTTACTTGTCCTCGCTGGGATTCGAAAAGTTATTTTTCTTCAAATGAAATAGATCCAAGCATCAGGCCGAAGAGACCGTTCCCATTATTCTTTCCTAGTTAATAAATTATAGAAATAACCTATTGCGCCCAAGAAGATTTCCCATTTTCAAGCATGATAGAACGGCGTGTTGACTGCAATAATTTGGTACGCAGTCAGAGAATATCTATTTCTGGACATTATTGTTCCCCATACTTTCTTAGAGAACGATACTAGATAATATTCTGGATTGTTCTTAATGTATTTTTAGTAATAAAGGTGAAAAAGGACTACAAGACTTATGACTTAATTCTATATTTTATCGATTTTTTTTCTTGATATTATTTTCTCCCACTTTCAAGCCAATGACGCATTTTAGAAACGAACATGCCTCATACGGCATTGCCGACTCTAAAATTTGAGGTTCAATATAGCTATAGATTTTTGAATAAATTAACTATCTAAGAAACTTCACTCAATAGCCTTTTGAGCTTTTTTAGCTAGAATTGTTTTTTCGCACCACAAATCGCCTGAAAAAAACCGCTTTACTGAGGGACAGATTTTTTGGCTAAAAATAAATATATATGTTAACCCTTATTTTATAAGACTACCTGCATCTTTAGAAACAAATGTGCTGCCCTACGACATTTCTGCCTCTGAAACTCGAATGCACATTAAGCGTGTAGATTTTCGAATCAATTAACTGTCGCAGAATTTTTCACGCAATAGCTTTTTGATCTTTTTTGGCTAGAATTGTTGTTTCGTACCACAAATCGGCTGAAAAAATCGCTTTACTGAGGGACAGACCTTTTGAACAAAAATAAATGTATATTTTAATCCTTGTTTTATAGGACTACCTGTACCTTTAGAAACGAATATGCAACTGTACGATATTACTGCCTCTTAAACTCGAGGCACAAAATAGGTATAGATTTCCAAGTCAATTAACTATCTCGGAATTTTCACGCACTAGCCTTTTGCCCTTCTTTTGGGTACCTTCCAAATTTCTATGTATTGGCTATGATTTTTATGAACTCGTAAAGATTTCTATATATTAGTCAGGATTTATTAGAGATTGTCCTTAATTTTAAAAGTCTGCTATTGAGTTCTACAGTTTCGTCCTGTTTTCTGTTGTTTGATCTGGATTTCTAGGATCGGGCCTGATTTCTACAATGTGTTAAGATTTGTATGAACTCCTCAAGAATTTCTTGCATTGATTATGATTTCTAGGGGATTTTTCTAGATTTCTACGGACCGGTTATGTTACCTACAGTTTTGTCATGATATCACTGGATTGGTCTGGATTCTTTTGGGTTGATCCTTGATTTTTTACAAATTTAAGGGGATTTCTATACAACACATATGAGTTCTATTAATTCTTCCAGATTGCTATGTGTAGGCTATGATTTTTATGAATTCGTAAGGATTTCTATGTATTAGTCTGGATATTCTAGAGATTAACCTTAATTTCAAAAGTTTGCTTTTGATTTCTACAGTTTGGTCGTTTTTTCTGTGGTTTCCCAAGCCCAGAACAAAATTTGTAATTTACTGAAAAAATATAAATGTTTTTACTTTTATAACTTTAATAAATCAATTAATATTAACATTTTGATTACCAAATATCAGTATATGTATATTGAACTGACAATGCAAATTTATTTGTATTTTTTTCAGTAAAGTGCAAATTATGTTCTGGCCTTGGGAAGGCATAAAGATTTTGAGCCCTACTCATGTTAATTTCTGCTCGTTTTGAGTTTGACTCGGTTATTTATTGTAATTTCTGTTCGTTTTGGGTTTCATTTATTTATCGATGCTGATTTGTGGTAGTTTCACGCTTGGTAGATTATGTGATTTTATTTTTGCTAATTTTTGGTTTAATGGAGTTCTTTACTTTTCTTTGAAAAACTTATTTTTGGAAAAAGTTTTTATTAATTAATTTCTCTTCGTTTTATATTGACATAGTCTTTTCAGGGAAAAAGAAAATAAGACTTTTAATCTTTTCGTTTTTTTTTTAGACTTTATAGTTTGGCCTGCTATTTGTATGCTGGATAAAAAATTAAGCAATTTCTAACAACATACAACCTTTTAAAAATTTGGACAAAAACAGTTGTGTTTAATTTAGTTTCATACCTCCTCATTTTGACCTGAAATAGAAAGCTTGATACCATCCGGAAAAAAGATCTGTTTACTTTCTTTGATAGCTTGGATACACTTATGCTATTTTGATTTGGTTAAATTTTAAGAGCAGAAGTAGCCCAGAAAGTTTGAACATAATACCCTCAGTCGTTCTTGAGATACTGCTGAGATGCCTTATTGGGAATTAGCATTAACACAGTGCATTTTGATTTAATCTTAAGGCAACATAAACATAATGGGAAAATGAGAGTGCGGACGTGGGAGGGGGACTAATTACCCTCCATGGGTGTTAGTTGCCTTCCAATCACTTTCGACTATTCAAAAGGGAATTAGTTCTTTCAATTTTCAATCGAAAGAGCCATTTTCGAAGTTCCTAAGACAACTCCTTCGACACAAAGTGCCCTGGTCTGAGCAAAAAAAAAAAAAAGAAAAAAATAATAATAATACATTGTACCCACATCGATCTTTACTATAAAAATGACAAGCCTTCCAAACATTTTTTGACTATTAAAAAGGGCACTATCCCTTTTAATTTCCAATCAAATGAGCCCTTTTGGAGTTTTTACGACAACGCTTTCTATAAATATCTTATATGTCCCCAGAGAATAAATTAAAACCCTTGCCCTGAGGGCTCTGAGGGGGTTGTCATCCTCAAGACTTAATTTCCAAAACTTTCAAGCACGTTAAACAAAATGAATATCTCAAAATTTTGATTGGATGTGTTTGGGGAAATGGTGGGTGGGAGAGGGGCGTTTGTTACTCTCCGATCACTTTCAACTATTAGAAAAGTCACTAGCCCTTTCAATTTCCAACCGAAGGAGCCCTTTTGAAGTTTCTACGACAACGCTTTCAATAAAAACCTTATATACCGCCAGGGCATAACCTACAACCCTTGCCCTGAGGTCTGAGGGGGGGGGGTCATCCTCAAAGACCAAATATCCTGGACTTTCAACTACGTTGAAGAAAATTGCTATGTCAAAATTTTGATTGGATGTGTTTGGGTAAATGGCGGGCGTGAGAATGGGGTTAGTTGCCATCCCCAGGGCATAAATTAAAACCCTTGCCTTGAGGGTTGCGGGGGGAGTTTCATCATCAAATATAGTTTCCAGACTTTTTAACTAAGTCGAACAAAATGCCTATCTCAAAATTTTGAATGGATGTGTTTGTGGAAATGGTGGGTGTGAGAGGAGTTTCAGTTATCCTCCAATCACTTTCGACGATTAAAAAGGGCACAAGCCCTTCTAATTTCCAATCTAATGAGCCCTTTTTGAAGTTTCTATAGCATCACTATCTATAAAAACCTCATATGTCCCCAAGGCATAACTTACAACCCTTAACCCGAGGGCTCTGAGCGGGTTATCATCCTCAAAGACCTAATTTCTAAGACTTTTAACTATGTGAACAAAACGTCTATCTAAAAATGTTGATTGGATGTGTTTGGGCAAAAGGTGGGCGTGAGAGGGGGGTTAGCTGCCCTCAAATCACTTTTGACTATTTAAAAGGGCACTAGCCCTTTTAATTTCCAATCGAAGGAGCTCTTTTTCAAGTTTATACGATAAAGCTTTCAATAAAAACCTTATATGTCCCCTGGGCATAACTTACAACCCTTAACCTGAGGGCTGTGGGGGGAGTTTTTTCCTATTAGATGTAATTTCTGGACCTTTCAACTATTTTGAACAAAATGGCTATCTCAAAATTTTGATTGAATGTGTTTGGACAAAAGGTGGGCGTGTAAGGGGTGTTAGTTGCCTTCCAATCACTTTCGACTATTGAAAAGACACTAGCCATCTCATTTTCCAATCAAATGAGCCCTTTTTGAAGTTTCTACGACAACGCGTTCTATAAAAAACCTTATATGCCTCCAGGGCATAAATTACAATCCTTACCCTGAGAGCTCTGAGGGGAGTTTCTTCCTATTAGACGTAAATTTCAGACCTTTCAACTATTTTGAACAAAATAGCTATCTCAAAATTTTGATTGGATGTGTTTGGATAAATGGTGGGGGTGGAAGGCGTGTTAGTTGCCTCCCAATCACTTTTGACTATTAAAAAGAGCACTGGTCATTTCAATTTTCAATCAAATGAGCCCTTTTTGAAGTTTTTACGACAACGCTTTCTATAAAAAAAACCTTATATGCTCCCAGGGCATAACTTACAACCCTTGCCCTATGGGCTGTGTGGGGGTTGTCATCCTCAAAGACCTAATTTTCAGAAATTTCAACTACGATGAATAAAATGGCTCTCTCAAAATTTTGATTGGATGTGTTTGGGGAAAAGTTGGGCGTGAGAGGGGGGTTAGTTGCCCTCCTATCACTTTCGACTATTAAAGAGAGCACTAGCCCTTTGAATTTTCAATCGAACGAGCCTTTTTTGAAATTTCTACGACAACGCTTTCTATAAAAAAAATGTTATATGCCCCCAGGGCATAACCTACCGCCCTTGCCCTGAAGCCTTTGGGGGAGTTGCCTCCTCAAAAACACAATTTCTATCTAGAAATCAAATACGCTGAACAAAATGGCTATCTCAAAATTTTGATTGGATGTGTTTGGGGAAATGGTGGGCGTGGAAGGGGTGTTAGTTACCTTCCAATTAAAAAGAGCACAAGCCATTCCAATTTCCAATCGAATGAGCTTTTTTCGAAGTTTCTACGACAACCCCTTCGATACGAAGTGCCCTGGTACGGAAAAAAATAATACATCGTGCAAACATCGTTCTTTACTTAGGCAGCACGATTGCGCTGCCTATGATTGGCCTCAATTTTTAAAGTTTGTTATTGATTTCTACGGTTAATCCTGATTTCTATGGTTTGGTCTTGATTTCTAGGATTGAACCTGATTTCTGCAGTCTGGTGTTGATTTCTAGGGTTTGGTCTTTATATCTATGGTTTGGTCTGGAGTTCTATGGTTTGGTCTGGATTTCTAGGGATGCCCCCCTTTTTTATGAATTCTTCTGGATTTCTATGCATTGATTACCATTTTTATGAATTCCTACAAAGTTTTTTTTGCATTGATTATGAATTTTAGGAGATTTTTCTTGATTTCTACGGACTTTTTATGTATTCTACAGTTTTGTCTCGATGTCTCTGGTTTGGTGGGGATTCATTGGGTTGATCCTGATTTTATAGAAATTTGTGAGAATTTCCATACAACATTTATTATTTCTATTTATTCTTATAGATTTCTATGTATTGGCTATGATTTTTATGAATTCGTAAGGGTTTCTATGTATTAGTCAGGATTTCTTAGAGACTGGCCTCAATTTTTAAAGTTTGTTTTTGATTTTTACGGTTTGGTCCTGACTTCTATGGTTTGGGTTTCTAAGGTTGCACCTAATTCCTACAGACTGGTCTTGACTTCTATTGTTTGGCCTTGATATCTATGGTTTGGTCTGGATTTCTATGGTTTAGTCTGGATTGCTAGGGATACCCCTTGTTTTTATGAATTCGTCTGGATTTCTAAGCATTGATTACGATTTCTATGAATTCCTCCTGAATTCCTTGAATGATTATGATTTCTAGGGGATTTTTCAGGATTTCTATGGACCGGTTATGTTTTCTACAGTTTTGTCTTGATGACTCTGGTTTGGTCTAGACTATTTTGGCTTGATCTTGATTTTTTTTTTTTTTTTTTTTTTTTTTTTTTTTACAAATTTATGATGATTTCCAATACAACACTTATGATTTCTATTAATTCTTCCAGATTTCTATGCATTGGTTATGGTTTTTATGAATTTGTAAGGATTTATATGCATTGGTCAGGATTTATATGCATAGGTCAGGATTATTCTAGAGATTGACCTTAATTTTTAAAGTTTGCTATTGATTTCTACGGTAAGATTTCTACAGTTTTGTCTCAATTTTTATGAATTTGTCCGGTTTTCAAGAGGATGCCATTAGTTTTCTACAGTTGGGTCTCGATTTTTTATGAATTTGTTAGGTTTTTTATGTATTGGTCATGAATTTTTAGAAATTGACCATGATTTCTATTTTTTGGTCTTGATTTTTAAGGTTCGGTTTTTATATCTATGGAATGGTCTGGATTTCTATGGTTTGATCAGGATTTCTAGGGATGCCCCTTAAGTTTTTGAAATCATCTGGATTTCTAAGCATTAGCTATGATTTCTATGAATTCCTCCTGAATTTCTTGCATTCATTATTATTTCTGGGGGGATTTTTCTGGATTTCTACGGACCGGTTATGTTTTTTATAGTTCTGTGTCGATCTCTCTGGTTTGGTCTAGATTATTTGGGTTGATCATAATTTTTACAAATTTGTGAGGATTTCTATACATCACCTTTTATTTCTATTAATTTTTCCAGATTTCTGTGTATTGACTATGATTTTTATGAATTCACAAGGATTTCTATGCATTGGCCAGGATTTTTATTTTGTTTTTTAGAGCTTGGTCTTGATTTATAAACTTTGTCCTGAATTTCTACGGTGGTCTTGATTTCTAGGCTTCTCCCTAATTTCGATAGTTTGCTCTGGATTTTTCTATGAATTTGCCAGGGTTTCTTCGTTTTGGTAATGATTCTTTAGAGGTTAATCATGATCTCTACACTTCGGTCATGATTTCTACGGTATGATCTTGGTTTCTATTGTTTTGTCATGAGTTCTAGGGTTGACCCTGTTTTGTAAATATGCACCTTATGATTTTTCTTCGAACGCACTGCCTTTCTTGGCTTTAATATTTCATGGCGATAAGGCATAATCGGAGATACAAAAAGACTAAAACTTATATTTTATACACGAGTCGTCTTTGTCTCTTCTTGCTTTGTAAGAACATCAGGGATTACAACCCTTACCTTTTTTTAAACCCTACGTTTTTTCCTGGAACACCAGCATGGGTGCCCATAGACTGAATTTTAGGGGTGGGCTTACCTGGTCTAATCAGCATTTCCAGTGCTGTATAATTGAAATCTCAAGACAAAATATCATTAAAAGTTCTAAGGTCATTTCTAAGAGTAAAAAGAGATTGGAGGGAAATCAGCCCGTCTCTTAAGCTGATTTATTTCCCAAACATATCTAGTCAAAATTTTGAGACAACTATTTTGTTCAGCATAGTAGAACGGTTCAGCAAATATGTCTTTAGGAATACTGGGCATGTAAACCCCCAAAATTATGTCAAACTATGGATTTGTATAGAAAAAAAACCGAAACGATAAAAAATATTATTTTTTTCGTGAAAATGACTTTGTCAATAAAAAACAAATAGAAATTCGTCTAAAAAAACGCTTTTTCCACAAAACAAGTTCTTCAAAAAAAGTAAAGAGCTCCATTAAGCCAAAAATGGGCAGAAATGAAGTCAATTAAACATCCAAGCGTAAAATTACCACAAATGACTATCAATAAATAAATGAAACTCAAAATGAACAGAAATTAGAATAAATAGCCGAGTCAAATTTGAAACGAGCAAAAATTAACATTAGCAAGGCTGATAACCCCCATGCCTTCTCAAGGCCACAAGATAAATTGCGCTTTACTGAAAACAAAATATGTATAAATGTTTTCACATTTTTTACTTAAATAAGTAAAAAACTTTTTTTTCACTTTTTTACCCATTTTTTATTTTAAGGAATAAATATCAGTATAGGTAAATAAACTGACAATCCGAGGTAATTTGTTTTTTTCAGTAAAACCTAAGTTATGTTCTGGTTTTGAAAAGGCATAGGGCTCGTCCGCCCTGGTAGTGTTAATTTTTGCTCATTTTCAGTTTGACTCGGTAATTTATAATAATTTCTGTTCGTTTTGAGTTTCGTTAAATTGTTGATAGTGATTTGTGGTAGTTTTACGCTTGGAAGATTATTTGACTTTATTTCTGCCCATTTTTTAATTAAAAGAGTTCTTTCCTTTTCTTTGAAAGCTTTTTCTGTGGAAAGTTTGTTAAATTAATACAAATATATAACACAATCATTCAGCCAGGGGGGCAGCCGCCCCTCACCCCTTGCCCCCCCCCCCTTTTTTGGAAACCCATGAACACCAGCCTCTCCTGGGTTTAATATTCCTTGACAATAAGGCATAATCACGTTTTGTGGAGGTAAAGGTAGACTAAAATTTATATTCTTTAAACGAGCTGTTTTTCCTAGAAGTAGCAAGTTTTTCTCAACACTAATAAATTTTTTCCTAGAATTAACAGCTTTTTTGTTCTTAATACTAACAAAGTTTTACTAACTTAATACTAACAATTTTTTTCTTAGAAGTAACAACTTTGTCCTTAATAATAACAAAGTTTACTTAATACTATCAAATATCACTTGGAAGTAACAGGTTCTTCTTAATAATGAGAAATGCTTTCTAATATCACTAAGTTTTCCATCAACGATAACAAATTTTCTCTTAGAAGTAACAATTCTCTGTTTACGCTATCAAGTTTTCAGTTAGAAGTGGCAAGTTTTTTCTTAACACAAATAAATTGTTTCTTAGAACTAACAAGTTTTTCCTTAATACTAACAAAGTTTTACTTGATAATATCAAAATCCTCTTGGAAGTAAAAGTTTTTTCTGAATAGTAAGAAATTATTTCTATTAGCACCAAGTTTTTCGTCAAATCTAACAAATTTTTTCTTAGAAGTAACAATTTTCTGGTTACGCTATCAAGTTTTCAGTTAGAAGTGGCAAGTTTTTTCTTAACACTAATAAATTGTTTCTTAGATCTAACAAGTTTTTCCTTGTTACTAACAAAGTTTTACTTGATAATATCAAAATCCTCTTGGAAGTAAAATTTTTTTCTGAATAGTAAGAAATTATTTCTATTAGCAGCAAGTTTTTCGTCAAAGATAAAATTTTTTTTCTTAGAAGTAACAATTTTCTGGTTACGCTATCAAGTTTTCAGTTAGAAGTGGCAAGTTTTTTCTTAACACTAATAAATTGTTTCTTAGATCTAACAAGTTTTTCCTTATTACTAACAAAGTTTTACTTGATAATATCAAACTCCTCTTGGAAGTAAAAGTTTTTTCTGAATAGTAAGAAATCATTTTTATTAGCAGCAAGTTTTTCGTCAAAGATAACAAATTTTTTCTTAGAAGTTACAATTTTCTGGTTACGCTAACAAGTTTATAGTTCGAAATAAAACAAATTTCTTAACATTAAAAAACTTTTTAACATCAAAAAAAATTAAAAAACTCTTAGAAGTAACAAGTTTTTCCTTAATACTAACAAAGTTTTACCTAATGCTAACAATTTTTTAAAAGTAACGACTTTTTCCTCAATAATAGCACAGTTTTACTTAGTACTATCAAATTTCTCTTGGAAGTAACAGGTTTTTCTTCATAGTAAGAAAGTTTCTTATAGCGGCAAGTTTTTCGTCGAAGATAAAAAATTTCTCTTAGAAGCAACAATTTTCTATTTACTCTAACAAGTTTTCTGTTAGAAGTCGCAAGTTTTTCTGATTGCTAACAATGTTTTTCTTAAAAGTAACAACTTTTTTTCCTTAATACTAAAAAGTTTTACTTGATACTAACAAATTTCTTATTAGGCGTAACATATTTTCACGTATTAATAACGAAGATTTATTTAATACTATCAAATTTCACTTGGAAGTAACAGGTTTTTCTAAATAGTAAGAATTTTTCTAATAGCACCAAGTGTTCCGTAAAAAATAACAAATTTTTTCTGAGAAGTAACAATTATCTGTTTACGCTAACAAGTTTTCAGTTAGAAGTAGCAAGATTTTCTTAACACTAAAAAAAATTTCTTAGAAGTAACAAATTTTTTCCCTAATACTAACAAAGTTTTACTTAATACTAGCAAATTTCTTCTTAGAAGTAACAAGTTTTTCCTTAATACTGACAAAGTTTTACTTAATACTATAAAATTTTACTTGGAAGTAACATGTTTTTCTTAATAGTAAGAAATCTTTTCTAATAGTGGCAAGTTTTACGTCAAAGATAACAAATTTCTCTTAGAAGTAACAATTTTCTGTTTACGCTAACAATTTTTCTGTTAGAAAACTTGTTAGCTACATTAAGTTAACTATGATTAAGTTAGGTTTACTTAACATAGGTTAACATGAGTGTTCATGTCAACCTAAATTAAATGAACCTAACTTAAACGTAATTAGCTGAGGCGTCATGTTAACCTAGACTAAATGAACCTAACTTAAAAGTAGTTAGTATTGATGAAAAAAGAAGTTGTTACTTTTAGGAAAAAATTTTTTAGGGTTCAGAAAACTTGCTACTAGAAAAACGGCGCATTTGAGGAACATAAGTTTTAGTCTTTCTTTGCCTTCACAAAGCGTAATTATGCCATAGTTTAAAAATATATTAAAGCCAAAAAAGAGTTGCCATCCAGGAAAAAACATATTCCCTGATACTTTTACAACGCAAAAAGAGACAAAAATGACTCATCTATATATCTTAAGTTTTAGTCTTCTTTTATCTCCGATTATACTTTTTCACCATGGAATATTAAAGCCAAAAAAGGCAGAGTGTAGAAGCCAAGAAAGACCAAGGTGTAGAAGTCATGGTTAACCTCTAAAAAATCATTACCAAAACAAAGAAACTCTGACAAATTCATACAAAAAAAAACAGAGCAACCTATAGAAATCAGGCGACCAAGCTCTACAAAAGAAAAAAAAACAATCCTGACTAATGCATAAAAATCCTTACGAGTTCTTAAAAATTCTAGTCAATACATAGAAATCTGAAAGATTTAATAGAAAACATAAGTGATGTATGGAAATCCTCGTAAATTTGTAAAAAGTCAAGATCAATCAAAAGAATTCAGACCAAAGCACAGGGATCAAGACAAAACTATAGAAAACATAGTCGGTCCGTGAAAATCCAGAACCACTTCCTAGAAATCATAATGAATGCAAGAAATTCAGGAGGAATTCATAGAAATCATAACCAATGCTTAGAAATCCAGAAAAATTCCAAAAATTATGGAGCACTCCTAAAAATCCTGATCAAACCATAGAAATCCAGACTATACCCTATATATCAATACCCAACCTTAGAAATCAAGACCAAACTATAGAAATCATGGTCAACCTCTGCAAAATCATGACCAATACACAGAAAACCCGACAAATTCATAATAAATCGAGACCGAACTGTAAGAAGTAACGGCATCCTCATGAACTCCAGACAAATCCATAAAAACTGAGACCAAACTGTAGAGATCAGGTTCAATCATAGAAATCAAGACCAAACTATAGTAAAGTGAAGGAATAATAGAGAAATCGGGCCAAATTAGATTACAAATAAGCAAAGAGTCTTAGATAAAAAAAGGAAAGAAACAGGATTTTATTTCAGGGGTACGAAAGGAAACAAAAACCGGTTTGATTCTATCCATTACGTGATGTATCACCACTTATTATTGAGAACACAAAAAGAAGAGGAAGCGCAGAAAGGAGGACCAAATACCGCTGGATAAAAGAAAGAAAAGAAGAAGAATTTAAAATATGCATTAGAAAATAATTTTGTATCTTTTTAATATTATAGTCTATTTTTGATACAAAAAACCCATAGAAATAAGGATGATACCGTAGAAATCAATTGCAAAATTTAAAAATTAAGGTCAATCTCTAGAATATCCTTACAAATACACGTAAATCATTAAGAATTCATAAAAATCATAGCCAATGCATAGAAATCTGGAAGAAATAATAGAAATCAAGTTTTGAATCGGAAATCCTCATAAATTTGTAAGAGAAAAATAAGCATCAAGCAAAAAGAATCTAGACCAAAGCAGAGACATCAAGACAAAACTGTAAAAAACAAAACCGGTCCGTAGAAATCCAAAAAAACCCTAGAAATCATAATCATTCAAGAAATTCAGGAGGAATTTATAAAAATGGTAATCAATACTTCGGAATCCAATCGAATTCATAAAAAACAAAGGGGTATCCCTAGAAATCCTGACTATACAATAGAAATCCAAACCAAACCATAGATATTAAGACCGAACCCTAGAAATCAAAACCAAACTGTAGAAACCAGGTTCGTTCCTGGAAATCCAGACAAAACCATAGAAATCAGGACTAAACCACAGGAATCAACGGCAAACTTTAAAAATTGAGGGCAAATTCTAATATCCTGACTAATACATAGAAATCCTTACGAATTCATAAAAATCATAGTCAGTACGTAGAAATCATAAGTGTTGCATGGAAATCCTCCCAAATTTGTAGAAAATTAAGATCAATCCAACGAATCCAGGCCAAACCAGAGACATCGAGACAAACTGTAGAATATATAACCGATCCGTGATAAATAAAATCCCCAAGAAATCATAATCAATGCAAAAACATTCAGGAGGAATTCATATAAATTGTAATCAATGCCTAGAAATCCAGATGAATTCATAACAACGGGGGGGGGGAGCATCCCTAGAAATCCAAACCGACCCATCGAAATCCAGACCAAACCATAGATATCAAGACCGAACCCTAGAAATCAAGATCAGAATTTAGAAATCAGGTTCAATCATAGAAATCCAGACAAAACCATAGAAATAAGAATCATACCTTAGAAATCAATTGCAAACTCTAAAAATTAAGATTAACCTCTAGAATATCCTGACCAATACCTGTAAATCATTACGAATTCACAAAAATCGTAGCCAATGCATAGAAATCTGAAAGAAATAATAGAAATAATAATTGTTGTATCGGAAATCCTCAACAATTTAAAAAAAAAAAAAAAATCAGCATCAAACCAAAAGGATCTATACCAATCCAGAGACATCCAGACAAAACTGTACAAAACAAAACCAGTCCGTAGAAATCTAGAAAAATGCCCTAGAAATCATAATCGTTCAAGAAATACAGGAGGAATTTATAGAAATCGTAATCAATGCTTAGAAATCCAGACGAATTCATAAAAACAAGGGGTATCCCTAGCAATCCTAACTATGCCATAGAAATCCAGACCAAACCATAGATATCAAGACCGAACCCTAGAAATCAACACCAAACTGTAGATATCAGGTTCGTTCCTAGCAATCCAGACCAAATCTTATAAATCAGGACCAAACTGTAGGAATCAATAGCAAACTTGAAAATTGAGGTCAATCTCTAAATAATTCAATGTAATTCAATTCAATTTATTCGAATAAAAACATAACACAAACATTAATTACAATAAAGATCCTAGAAGAGAACTTGTTTAGCACCAAAAAAAAAAAACTTAAAGTAACACTGAAAAAAAGATAGAAGAATAAAACATGGGTAATTAAAGCAAATTAGTTAAAAATTAAAAGATTAAATTAAATTATCAAGTGTTGTTACATTTTTGAATAGCTTGCAGGAACTTGTGGCTAGTTCAATACTGGAGGGTATTTTGTTCCATTGAATAATAGATTTGCAAATGGGAGATTGCTGGGATTGCTTTCTCACGCTAAAGAAAGAAAAAATGCCTTGAACGTTTGGACGGAAAATAAAATGTCAAAAAAGTATTATGTGACAGTGATGTGAGCACTGTCATTGTTTAAGATGTGCACCGTCCTTACATAAGACCCAGGTGTGAGCTGACCTCACGTAAGCTGTATGCTATCGTTAAGTAACGAGCAAGGTTTCTCCCCCAGCTTCCTGACGCGTAGCTTGTCACGCATTATAGCATCTTCAATATTGTACCTGGTCACCGGAATTCTAGGTGACTTCCAGAAAAACGACAGACATGCTAAAAATGGTTACGAACCGTGACAAAATGGCGGTTGCTAGGGGAAATATTGGAACAGCTGGGGGTTTCATGGTAACTTTGCCGGGCTGTCGGGATGTCACAGGGCGTGTTTTGGAAATCCTATGGCTCTATTTAAAGCGCGAGGGTAGGTCGCTAGGTTTGTTCCCTTTAATAGAACCGGTGACCGCATTACACATGAGTTAGTATCTCCATTTATTACTACTTGTGTATTATATCATCCACACTCCGATTTATCATATAAAAAATACTGAAACACCTGGAATCCCAGAAACCTTACCAGGGGTTTCGCGGGAAGTCTGCCAGGGTATTTTTTAGGAATCTTGCCAGGGCTGTCATTACGTCACAGGGTTGTCATTGAAATAGGGCATATTGTGGAAGTCCCGTGTTAAACTGCTATAGGGGCTGTAGAAATTTTATGGGAAAAGGGAAGACCTGTTGCAGAATAGACTGAAGGGATACTACTACCGTATTTCTACCAGTGTCGTAGAGACGAAAGTTCGCTTCATTTTCAGAACGGTAAAATGTTTGAATATTGAAATCTTGACCAATGTCTAAAATGGCAATCAATTTATGTCTACTGCAAGATCAAAAATAAATTCCGCAAAATATTCGTGTTGAAAAAAAAAAAAAAACACACACAAAAGAACATACATACACACAAGCAAGGAACAAAGCAGAAATAAGACCACAAGATTTTGCCTTGTTTTGGAAAATTACCAAAAATTTAATGCCATGAAAATTCTATGTCCCTAAGCAATCTCGTAAAGATTCCCCTGTTCTTCTCGTTTGAAGTACAGCCCCATATTCTACTCCCATCGGATCATAAATGAAAATGACGCAAAACAAAAACTACAATCAGAAGAGGTGTGACAACGAGCACCACAACGAATTACAAATGCAAATGATGCAACGACGAAATCTGCAGGAAGACAAGAAAGAGTGATAATGACAACGATTCACAAACTAAAATGATGCACAACGAAATATGTGCTTAAAAGGGGAAGCGGGGTTTGAGGTGCAAATTGACAGGTGAGTAGTAGGTTTCTTAATTTCTTAGACCACACTGCTTTTCCATTAAAAACAAAAAAAAATTTTTAAACACGAAAAACGGGTTTTAATTTTCTAACAAGCAGTGAACTACAAAACAATTAATTATGCACAAAAGCTCCGAATATTTCGGCCCCACATCCGGGAGCCTTTCTCAACGGAAAAAAAATAAATAAATAAAGCAAAAAAAAAAATATCTTAAATTACATTACAATAAAACATACTAAACACATAAAGAGAACAAAAAGCAAAAACAAAAGAAAAATATAAATAAATAAGAACAAAACTCACATATTAATTAAACACTTCCATGCACTGAATGTCTTTCAACTGGCCTCCAGTTGAAGACATTCAGTGCATGGAAGTGTTTAATTAATATGTGAGTTTTGTTCTTATTTATTTATATTTTTCTTTCGTTTTTGCTTTTTGTTCTCTTTATGTGTTTAGTATGTTTTATTGTAATGTAATTTAAGTTGTTTTTTTTGCTTTATTTATTTATTTATTTTTCCGTTGAGAAAGGCTCCCGGATGTGGGGCGAAATATTCGGAGCTTTTGTGCATAATTAATTGTTTTGTAGTTCACTGCTTGTTAGAAAATTAAAACCCGTTTTTCGTGTTTAAAAATTTTTTTTGTTTTAATGGTAAAGCAGTGTAGTCTAAGATTATCTAGTCAAGAGCTTTGAGCTTGAGCTCTAAGTCTTAACTTCTAAACTCTTAGTTAGAGTTCTAGTTTAGTTTAGAACTTTAGTTAAGAGTTCTAGAGTTTTGACTCTTAGTAAGTCATCAGACTCTTAGAGTTATTAAGTTAGAGTTCTAGACTAGCTTAAGTTATAACTCAACGAAAATTTAGAGTCTCTTAAGCTTAGAGTTATAGCTCTAGAGTTTTAGCTAAAGCTCTATAGTTTAGCAAAGTTATAGTTAAGAGTTTAGCAAAGCTTTAACTACTCTAGAGTCATAGCTTAGAGTCTTAGCTAGAGTCTCTAGCTTCAGTTTAGCTTTAGTTAAGAGTTCTAGAGTTTTAGCATAGAGTCTTAGATTATAGACTCTGTAGTTAGAGTTCTAGTTTAGTTTAGCTATAGCTAAGAACTCTCAGAGTTTTTAGCTTAGAGTCTTAGCTTAGAGCTTAAACTAACTAAAGTTCTAGTTTAAGCTTACTCTAAGCTAAGACTCTAGAGTTTTAGCTATAGACTCTAAGCTTATAGCTTTATGCTAGAACTCTAATTTCAGACTCTTAGTAAAATCAAGCTAAGACTCTAAACTAAACTTTAACTCCAACTAAAGTCTAAGCTAAGCTTAGGCTAGACTAAGACTCTATAGTTAAGACTAGGCTAGGCTAGAACCTACATAACATAAAGCGTACGTAGGCTAAACTCTAACCTAACCTAACTATAAACTCTAATCTAAGACCTAAACCTAACCTAAAACTCTAAGCTTAAACTCTATGGTAGATATGTTTAAACTCTTAACTATATCTAAACTAAACTAGAACTCTAACAATAACTCTAAGCTAAGAATCTAAACTAAAACTCTAAACTCTTAACTATTACTAAACTGAACTTCAACTTTAACAAAAACTATAAACTAAGACTCTAAGCTAAAACTCTAAACTCTTAACTAAAACTAAACTAAACTAGAACTTTAACAAAAACAATAAGCTAAGACTCTAAGCTAAAAACTCTAATCTCTTAATTAAAACTAAACTAAACTAGAACCGTAAATAAAACTAAGCTAAGATTCTAAGCTAAAACTAAACTAAAAACTCTAATCTAAGTCTCTAAGGTAAAACTCCAAACTCTTAACTATATCTAAACTAAACTAGAACACTAACAAAAACTCTAAGCTAAGACTCTATGCTAAAACTATAAACTCTTAACTATTACTAAGCTAAACTTGAACTCTAAATAAAACTCTAATTTAAGACTCTAAGCTAAAACTCTAAACTATTAACTAAAACTAAACTAGAGCTTCAACAAAAAAACTCTAAGCTAAGACCCTAAGCTAAAAACTCTAAACTCTTAACTAAAACTAAACTAAACTAAAACTCTAAGCTAAGTCTCTAAGGTAAAACTCTAAACTCTTAAGTATTACTAAACTAAACTTCAACTCTAACAAAAAACTGTAAGCTAAGACTCTAAGCTAAAACTCTAAAATATTAGCTAAAACTAAACTAAACTAGAACTTCAACAAAAAACTCTAGGCTAAGACTCTAAGCTAAAAACTCTAAAATCTTAACTAAAACTAAACTAAACTAAAACTCTAAGCTAAGTCTCTAAGGTAAAACTCCAAACTCTTAACTATATCTAAACTAAACTAGAACTCTAACAATAACTCTAAGCTAAGACTTTAAGCTAAAACTTTAAACTCTTAACTATTACTAAACTAAACTTCAACTCTAACAAAAATTATAAGCTAAGACTCTAAGCTAAAACTCTAAACCATTAACTAAAACTAAACTAGAACTTCAACAAAAAAAACTCTAAGCTTAAAACTCTAAACTCTTAACTAAAACTAAAATAAACTAGAATTCTAACAAAAACTCTAAGCTAAGACTCTAAGCTAAAATTCTAAACTCTTAAAGTACCAAGGACACCTAAAATGAAAACTAATTCATTAAATTGGTCAAGTGCAAACTTACACAGCCATATACGTCTTAAATTAGTGTGAAAAACCGATAATTCATTTTTTAAGGAGAAAGATCACCTGTTCACATAATGTATCCAATGCGAAAGTTCGTGGTCAATGTCAAAAATAAAGAACATGTGCTGTTAAACATCAGAAAATGACCTAAAAATAAATAAATCACCATATAGCCCTAGAAAGTGTTGTTTTCTTGTATGTTCTGTTAAAACAGAAATCGGAACCTAGTTCAGCAAAGCTGTTTTCTTTGAAAAATACTTTTAAGGAATGCTTCTTGAAAAGAGCTTGGCTAGATTAGGCGTAGTCTTGATGTTACTAGGATTTTTGGCATTCCAGGATCTTTTAACCATGAAGCAGTGTAAAGGTAAACATTAATGATTCTAAAAGAAAGTATCAATATATAGGCTATCCCTATTGGTAGTTTTGTAGACCTAATGACTTCCACTGATAGCCTACCTTATGTAGGCTAAGGTAAGACACCTAGTAGGCTGTGTGATTTGCTTGAATATTTTGATATAAATCTACCTCATAGTTACCATATAATAGTAGCATATACCTTTTATGCTTTTTTTATATTAGAAATACAAATTACTCGGGTGAGCACTGTTTGACTAGGCATATTAAAGTGATTGGTTCTTTATACTCTAAGCAACAAATATTGTCATTTACTCTTATATACATAGCACTATAAAATCAAAACAATAGGCAATAATATGTTTCCTTAAAACATGGAGAATGATATAAAGTCTTCTGTATGACTTTTTAAACATCAAATTATTATAGAGAAACATGAATAAAGTTATACAGAATGCTTTTTGGTTTTCTTATTGAATATATGATCCACTAAAATGTCATACAAAAGAAATTAAATTACCCCACTGATACATAGAGAAAACAACTAAGTCATACAGATGGCCTTTCATAGTTCCAATTGCAGTTCAGGCAACTTGGTGGTCACATATCAATCCTAAAACTTAGTCGACCTACCTGAGAATTTATGTGGCCAGGAAAATTAGGCTTAGGATGCTTCTTCATCAGTAAGTTCCATAGACAGTGTCTATTGTGAGTTAGCCCAAAAATCTTAGTCATCTCTATTGTAATTCAAGTAGACTTTCCAAGTAGGCCTGTCCACCTAGAGTCTAAGGCATTTTGACCAAGTTTTAGGATTAACATGACCACTAAGTCACGTGGACTTGCAG